>NC_037683.1:18389806-18411505 GCF_003255815.1 Theropithecus gelada | reverse complement strand
GGATCTCAGCTCACTGCAAGCTCCTCCTCCTGGGTTCACGCCATTCTCCTGCCTCAGCCTCCCGAGTAGCTGGGACTACAGGCACCCGCCACTTCACCCGGCTAGCTTTTTGTATTTTTTAGTAGAGATGGGGTTTCACCGTGTTAGCGAGGATGGTCTCGATCTCCTGACCTCGTGATCCGCCCGTCTCGGCCTCCCAAAGTGCTGGGATTACAGGCTTGAGCCACTGCGCCCGGCCGCTTAATACACTTCTTCTAGCATTTCCTATAGTGTGGGTCTGGTTTTTGTCTAAACATCTTTTCATTTGCTTTCAGATTTAAAGGATATTTTTACTGGATATAAGATTCTAGGTTGATAGGGGTTTTTTTGGCTTATTTTTTAAGCACTTTGAAATTGATGCTCCATTGTTTTCTGACTTTCAGTATTTCTGATAAAAACTCAGAAATTATTTTTATCTTCTCATCCCTTTTCCCTTGCATAGGATATGTCTTGTTTCCTGTGGCTATTTTCAAGAATATCTTCTTGCCTTTTGTTTTACTGGTATGCCAACATATACTACATTTTACTGGTATGCCTACATATGTTTTCATTTTTGTTGTTTTATTATTATTGTTTATTATTTTTATTTTTTTGTGAAGACAAGGTATCCTATCTTGCCTAGGCTGGTCTTGAACTCCTGAGTTCAAGGGATGATCCTCCTGCCTCGGCCTCCCAAAGTGCTGGGATTACAGATATGAGCCACTGTGCCTGGCCAGTTATTATTTTTTAACTTCAACTTTTATTTTAGATACAGGGAATACATGTGCAGGTTCATTGCATGGGCATTACACCCAGGTAGTGGGCATTACACCCAGGTAGTGAGCATTACATATGGTTTTCTTTGTGTTTATTCTCCTTGGGTTTCAATGAGCTCTTTGGATCTCTGGGAAAAGTCTTAACCGTCATCTTTTCAAATATTCCTTCTGCCACATTTTCCCTCCTTTCTCATTCTTGAATTTCAATCTTAGATGTTACACCATTTTCTATTGTCCTACATTCACCAAATGCATTATTTTCCCCATCTTGTGTTTCAGTCTGTATAATTTCTGTTGACATGGCTACAAATTTGTTGGTTCTTTCTTCTGCTGTGTTTGATCTGCTGAGGAGCCCATTGAAAAAAATTTTTTTCTGTTTCAAAGTTAGTTGTTCTCTTTTTTGATATATATTTAAAGGTGTATGACATGATGTTTTGATATACATACACATAGTAAAAATTCTTTATATCCGATAATGTATTTTTTATTTCTAACAGTTCCGTTTGGCTCATATAGATATTATATAGTATATATGTAGTATAAAAGTATAAAAATATAGTATAGTAAATGTATACAGAGTATAGTACAGTAATAAAATATGTTATATATAGTATAGTACATATAATATATATACTTGTATATAAATATATACTATATATAATATATATTATATCTACACTATAAAAGTTTCAATTTCACTTCTGAAACTCTCCATCTATTCAAGCATGTAGCCTGTCTTTTTCGGTACACCCTTTAACATTTTTATCATAGTTATATTAAAGTCCTTCTCTAATAATTCTAACATAAAAAGTCCTCTTTGAGTCTTGTTATATTGATTATTTTCTCTCTTGATGGGTCACATGCCCTTTTTTCATATGTGTAAAATAACAGAGAATATATAAATAATATTTAGGCCCCCCAAAATACATGCTCCAGTTTGATTGTGGCTATTAGTGTGGGAGAATGAGTCAAACTAATTTAGAGTTGGGCAAAGTCTGGACTTTGTTGTGGCTTTAGTGAGATACAGTTCATACTAACTTCAAATGATATGAAGGCAAGACTGCAACTTTCCTAAAGAAGGGCTTGTGTATGAGTAAATGTGGGGTTTCTTTTAATTCTCCTGATCTTCACTTAGCCTTCAGCCAGCCCAATACACGTTTGCCTGCTGAATAGGATGGTTCTCTTTGAGCTCTTCAGCCTCTTCTTCAGCCATAGGCAACTGCTGCCTTGTATTCAGTGGAGGCCTGGAGTGATAGTGGCGTGTTTCTCAGTTCTATGGCTCCCTCTCTGCTTGTGCTTCAGGTAGAGGTCTCTCTTTGCTTTCCTACTTCCTTTCCCAGCTCTGGTGGCTGCTGCATAGAACTCAGTGAAGTCCTGCTGTGTCTGAAGGTTTCCTTCTCTGTTTGCCTGTCCTGTCTCAAGACCTCAGCATGCTCTGTGCTCCTGCATGCTGTGTATAGGAGGAGAGGGCAGGTGGTCTTTCTCAGATTTTCTTCACCTCCTTCAGACGTGGACAACTGCTGCCCCATAATATGGTTTAAAGGGACTGTTAAAAGAGATTGCTAAGTTATCAAACTGCCTGTGTGAGGTTGACGAGTTATGACAAAAACGAAACCCAGAACTACCTTTGTGAGTTGATGAGTTACTACAAAAACCAAGACCCAGGAGGTGGTCACAAAGAAACTTATAAAATTTAGCTTATTCTAAATTTCTCATTAAAAAAAAAAGCTTAGTGACATATAAGCTGTAAATTCTTTTAGATGCTTCTAGACAGAAACATTGAACATGGGAATACTTGCCTGAGGCATGAATTTGGTACATAAATTTGTAGAGGCCAAGATCTCAGCTAATACCTAGGTGGTTCACTTCTAGATTTATAAAGCAAGGTCAACTTGGTTTTGATCCGTTGCAAGCCACTTATTATATTGGGGCTTGAAACAGTACCTTACGTTGCATGGTGGATATGGACTTAAGCTGAAAAAATGATCCCATTCAGAATCACAAGAAGATAAGCTACTTAGGAATTGTGATGGTTAATTTTATGTATCAACTTGATTGTTTTAAGGGATACCCAGGTATTTGTTAAAACAGTATTTCTGAGTGTATCCATAAGGATGTTTCTGAAAGAGATTAGCATTTGAATCAGTGGACTGAGTGTAAAGAAGGTCCACCTTCATCAATGTGGGTGGGCATCATCCAATCAGTTGGGAGTCTGCATAGAACAAAAAGGCGGAGAAGAGAATATTCATCTTTCTTCTAGAGCTGGGACATCCATCTTCTCTTGCTCTTAGACATCAGAGCTCCAGGTTCTCAGGGCTTGGGACTCCAGATCTTACACTATTGGCCTCCCTCATTTTCAGGCCTTTGGGCACAGACTGAATTACACCAAGCATCCTTGGTTCTCCAGCTTGCAGACAGCAGATAGAGGGACCTGGGGCTCATAATCACATGAGCTGAATCCCATAATGAATCTCCTCTTATATTTATCCTATTGATTCTGTTTCTTTGGAGAACCCTGATTAATATACAGGAATAATGTTAATAAGATATATATGCATATAAAATAAGATATATAGGCCGGGCGCGGTGGCTCAAGCCTGTAATCCCAGCCCTTCGGGAGGCCGAGACGGGCGGATCACGAGGTCAGGAGATCGAGACCATCCTGGCTAACACGGTGAAACCCCGTCTCTACTAAAAAATACAAAAAGCTAGCTGGGCGAAGTGGCGGGCGCCTGTAGTCCCAGCTACTTCGGAGGCTGAGGCAGGAGAATGGCGTAAACCCAGGAGGCGGAGCTTGCAGTGAGCTGAGATCCGGCCACTGCACTCCAGCCCGGGCGACAGAGCAAGACTCCGTCTCAAAAAAAAAAAGAAAAATAAAATAAGATATATAAAAATATATATTATACATATATAAAAGTTAATGATATATATATTTTATAATATACACACATATATATACACACTATATAATATTAATATACATATACTTTAATGAAGACAATTTTAGACTTCTGCTTCCATTTAGGATGTAGAAAGTCATAAGAGAATATTGCTGCCACCGTAACAGTGAGAACTTTCTCCTTTTAGAGTGTAAATGCAAAACTATGTAAATGAACAAAAATACAGAAAATGGTGAATTCCTTTTAGGCAGTGTATTAGTCTGTTATCACACTGCTATAAATAATTACCTGAGACTGGGTAATTTACGTAGAAAAGAGGTTTAATTGACTCCCAGTTCCACAGGCTTAACAGGAAGCATGGCTGGGAGACCTGGGGACACATACAGTCATGGTGGAAGGTGAAGGCGAAGCAAGAATCTTCTTCACACTGTGGCAGGAGAGAGAGAGAGAGAGAGAGAGAGAAGGGGGAAGTGCCACATACTTCTAAACCATCAGATCTTCACCCCCATAATCCAATCACCTCCCACCAGGCCCCTCTCCCAACATATAGGGATCACAATTTGACAGGAGATTTGGGTGGGGACACAGAGTCAAACCATATCAGGTTAGAAGAGTCACAAAGCTTCATTGATCCATGTTGGAATAGCATATGAGGAGAAAGCTTCCAAAGATGAGAGTAAGAAGAAACAGTTGAATTTTTTTTTTTTTGATGGAGTCTTGCTCTTTTTTTTTTTTTGATGGAGTCTTGCTCTGTCTCCCAGGCTGGAGTACAGTGGCATGATCTAGGCTCACTGCAACCTTCACCTCCGGGGTTCAAGCGATTGTCCTGCCTCAGCCTCCTGAGTAGCTGGGATTACAGGCGTGCGGCATCATGCCCAGCTAATTTTTGTAATTTTAGTAGAGACAGGGTTTCACCATGTTGGCCAGGCTGGTCTTGAACTCCTGACCTCAGGTGATCCACCCACATCCCAAAGTGCTAGGATTATAGGCGTGAACCACCATGCCTGGCCGGAAACAGTAGACTTTTAAACAAATATTTAAAGGCTAAATATGGGCTGGCATAATGGTCTACAACTGGAGCCTCAGCCACAGAGAACTTCTGTAGCCACCAACCTTTTCTTTCCCAAGAACTCTCACCAAGGACTGATGGGAAAGGTGGGGCAGAGACGGGGCAGAACCAGAGACTGAGAGAGAGCCCCGAGGTGTGCTGGCCTGATGAAAGCTGAAGACAGGGCATGAAACCTGAGAGTGATGTATCTGAGGTTTGTTATTATTTTTTCCTCTTGGGAAGCAGGTGAGATTAACAGACCATGAAAGATATGGCTCCAGTTCGCACTTTGTCTTAGCTATGCTCTTTTCCATACAACCTTGTCTTCCCATTTATGAGTAACACTCTCATGCTCTCTTTCAGCTGTTACCCTTTTCTCTTCCCCCTCAAAAGTAACTGATAGCCTGACCGCTAATACTACAGTTTAGCTTTTCTATTAAAATTATATACATAAATCACATAGCATGTATTCTTTTGTGTCTGATTTCTTTCACCCAACATTGTACTCTTGAGAGTCACTCATGTTGGTATAAATGACTGTAATTTGTTTGTTTCTATAGAGTATACATGATATGGTTTGACTCTGTCCCCACCCAAATCTCAACTTGAATTGTATCTCCCAGAATTCCCATGTGTTATGGGAGGGACCCGGGGGAGGTAATTGAATCATGGGGACTGGTTTTTCCCATGCTACTCTCATGAGAGTGAATATGTCTCATGAGATCTGGTGGGTTTATTAGGGGTTTTTGCTTTCTCTTCTTCTTTATTTTCTCTTGCTTCTGCCATGTAAGAAGTGCCTTTTACCTCCCTCCATGATTCTGAGGCTTCCTCAACCATATAGAGCTGTAAGTCCAATTAAACCTCTTTTTCTTCCAGTCTTGGGTGTATCTTTATCAGTAGCGTGAAAATGAACTAACACAGTAAATTTGTACCAGTAGAGTGGGGCATTGCTGAAAAGATACCCAAAAATGTAGAAGCAACCTTGGAACTGGGTAACAGGCAGAAGTTGGAACAGTTTGGAGTGCTCAGAAGAAGACAGGAAAATGTGGGAAAGTTTGGAATGCACTAGAGACTTGTTGAATGGGTTTGCCCAAAATGCTGATAGCAATATGGACAATAAGATCCAGGCTGAGGTGGTCTCAGGTAGAGATGGGAACTTGTTGAGAACTGGAACAAAGGTGACTCTTGTTATGTTTTAGCAAAGAGACTGGTGGCATTTTGCCCCTGCCCTAGAGATTTGTGGAACTTTGAACTTGAGAGAGATGGTTTGAGATATCTGGGGGAAGAAATTTCTAAGCAGCAAAGCATTCAAGAGGTGACTTGGGTGCTGTTAAAGGCATTCAGTTTTAAAAGGGAAACAGCATAAACATCTGGACAATTTGCAGCCTGACAATGTGATAGAAAAGAAAATCCCATTTTCTGAGGAGAAATCCAAGCCTGCTGCATATATTTGCATAAGTAACAAGGAACTGAATGTTAATTTCCAAGGCAATGGGGAAAATGTCTCCAGGACATGTCAGAGGTCTTCGTGGCAGCCCCTCCCATCACAAGCCTGGAGGTTTAGGAGGCAAAAATGGTTTCGTGGGCTGGGCCCCAGATCACTATGCTGTGAGCAACCTAGGGACTTGGTGCCCTCTGTCCTAGCCATGGCTGAAAGGGGCCAACATAGAGCTTGGGCTGTGGCTTCAGAGGGTGCAATCCCCAAGCTTTGGCATCTTCCACGTGGTGTTGAACCTCTGAGTGAACAGAAGTCAAGAATTGAGGTTTGGGGACATTTGCCTGGATTTCAGAAGATATATGGAAACGCCTGGATGCCCAGGCAAAAGTTTGCTGTGGGTGCAGGGCCCTAGTGAAGAACCTCTACTAGGGCAGTGTGGAAGGGAAATGTGGGGTTGGAGCCCCTGCACAGAGTCCCTACTGGGGCACTGCCTAGTGGATCTGTGAGAAGAGGGCCAATGTTCTCTAGATCCCAGAATGGTCAATCCACTGGCAGCTTGTACTGTGTTGCCTGGAAAATCCACATTCAACGCCAACCCATGAAATCAGCTGGGAGGGAGGCTGGACCTTGCAAAGCTATAGGGATGGCGTTGCCCAAGATCATGGGAACCTTCCTCATGCATCAGCGTGACCTAGATGTGAGACCTGGAGTCAAAGGAGATCATTCTGGAGCTTTAAAATTTGACTGACTTGCTGGAGTTTGGACTTGCATGGGCCTTGTAACCCCTTTGTTTTGGCCAATTTCTCCCATTTGGAATGGTTGTATTTACCCAATACTTGCACCCCCATTGTATCTAGGAAGTAACTAGTTGCTTTTGATTTTACAGGCTCATTGGTGGGAAGGAACTTTCCTTGTCTCAGATGAGACTTTGGACTGTGGACTTTGGGTTAATGCTGAAATGGGTTAAAACTTTGGGGGACTACTGGGAAGGCATGATTGGTTTTGAAATGTGAGGACATGAGATTTGGAGGGGCCAGGGGTGGAACGGTATGGTTTGGCTGTGTCCCCAGACAAATCTCAATTTGAATTGTATCTCCCAGAATTCCCATGTGTTGTGGGAGGGACCCAGGGGGAGGTAATTGAATCGTGGGTGCTAGTCTTTTGTATACTATTCTCATGATAGTGAATAAGTCTCACAAGATCTGGTGGGTTTATTGGGGTTTCTAGTTTTGCTTTATCCTCATTTTCTCTTGCTGCCACCACATAAGAAGTGCCTTTCGCCTCCCACCATGATTCTGGGGCCTCCCCAGCCATGTGGAACTGTAAGTCCAATTAAACCTCTTTTTCTTCCAGTCTTGAGTATGTCTTTATCAGCAGCATGAAAACAGACTAATACAATACATAATTGTTCATGTTGCTGTGCAGTATAAAAAATTGTATCTGCACCACAATTTATTTATCTATTCTGTTTGTTAATGAACATTTAATTTATTTCCAGTTTTTTGGCTACTATGAATAATGCTGATATGAATATTTTTGGAAATATTTTTTGGTGAAAACCTACACATTCCTGTTGGGTGTGTACCTAAGCGTGGATTTGCTGAATGAGAGGGTATATGTATTTTAAAATCTAGTAAATAATTCTCAAGGGTTTCCCAAAGTAGTTGAATCAATTTACACTCCTTCTGGTACTATGTAAGAGTTTCCATTGTTCTACATCTTCATCAAAACTTGGTAGTGTCAGCGTTTTAAAATTAAACCATTCAGGTGGGTTTGTAGTGGCATTTTATTGTGTATGTTTTAAATTTTTAAAAAATTAAAAATAAAACATTCATAGAAAGAAGTGGCCAAATTATTAGTATACATTTTTATGAATTTTCCCAGGACAATGAAAACACCATGTAACCAGCACTCACCTTAAAAAATAGAACATTACCAGCACCTAGGAATCCCCATGATGCTCTGTTTCAGGCACTACCTGTCCCAGACATAACCACTATGCTCACTTCTAACACCACACATTAGTCTTGTCTGTTTAGTACATTGTACACATGGAATTGAAATACTTTTTCAGGTCTGGAGTTTTTTGCACAACATTATGTTTATAAAATTATCAATATAAGTATATAATTCTGTAAATTTTCCATAATTTATTTTTCTATTCTATTGTTGATGAGCACTTGGGTAGTTTCCAACTTTGGGTATTATGACTACTGCTGCCACAAATATTCTGATATATGTCTCCTAGTGAACATATGCATGTATATCTGTTGGGTCTATTTCTAGGAGTGAAATTGTTGGATCATAAAGTATGCATAAGTTCACATTAGTAGATACTGTCAGTTTTAAAATGATACCAACTTATACACTGTTGCTACTAGTGGAGAAGAGTTTTTATTGCTCCTTAGTCTTGACTAGACTTTTTATTTTTTGTCTTTCATTTTAGCAATTCTGGTAGGTGTTTAGTGGTATCTTTAACCTTTCTTAATATTTATTGGTCATTCGAATATTCTCTTTTATATGAAATTCCTTGTCCAAATTTCCCGTCCAGTTTTCTGTTGATTTACAGGAGTTCTTTATATGTTCTAAAGATGACATGTGCTGTAAATGTGTTCTCTTATTCTGTGGCTTCCCTTTTCACTCTTTATAATCATGTACTTTGAGCACAAGTCTTTAATTTTAATGTAGTCAAATTTATTAGTCTATTATTTTATGATGGGTTTCTGTTCCAGTGAACAAATCTCTACTTACCTCTAGGTCATGAAGATAGTCATCTATTTTGTTCTAGAAGCCTTGTCATTTTGTCTGTCACATTTAGATGTATAATCACTTGGAATATTTTTTCCTAAATGTTGCAAGGCAGATTCATATTTAATTTTTTAAATTAAATATGGATAGTCAATGGATGCAGAATGATTTCTTGAAACAAAATCTCCTTGTGAATTTGCTGCTCTGACATATCTGACCAGGCCAAGGGCTTTAGCTGGAGCCTCCACGGCTGGCTAGAAGGAAGGAAGCACTGTTATATCTTGCTTCATTTCATCTCAAGTACAAGCACAGAAACTCCTAGGTGACCACAGTACAGTAAATAAAAAACTATACGTGTTAATAATATTTTATTGAAGGTTCAGGAATGCTGAAAGTGTGTAGTTATACTACAGAAACTAACAAGTACAGCACAGACCCAAATTTCCTAGGAATTATTTTTTTCCTTTTTTTTTTTTTTTTTTTTTTTTTTTTGAGACAGGCTCTTGCTCTGTCATTCAGGCTGGAGTGCAGTGGTGCAATCCCAGCTTGCTGCAGCTGCAACCTCCCTGGCTCAAGCAATCCCCCCCATCTCAGCCTCCTGAGTAGCTAGGACAATAGGTGCATGCCACCATGCTTGGCTAATTTTCTTTTTAATTTTTTGTAGAGATGGTGTATTAGTCAGGGTTCTCTAGAGAGACAGAACTAATAGGATAGATATACATCTATAAAGGGGAGTTTATTAAGTATTAACTCACTTGATCACAAGGTCCCACAAAAGGCCATCTGCAAGCTAAGGAGCAAAGAGAGCCAGACTGAGTCCCAAAACTGAAGAACTTGGAGTCTGATGTTTGGGGACAGGGAGCATCCAGCACAGGAGAAAGATGTGGGCTGGGAGGCAAGGCCAGTCTAGTCTTTTCATGAGATTTTTCATTTGCCTGCTTTATATTCTAGACGCCCTGGCAGCTGATTAGATGGTGGTCACCCAGATTAAGAGTGGGTCTGCCTTTCCCAGCCCACTGACTCAAATGTTAATCTCCTTTGGCAACACCCTCACAGACATACCTAGGATCAATACTTTGCATCCTTCAATCCAATCAAGTTGACACTCAATATTATCCATCAGACATGGGGTCTCGCTATATTGCCCAGTTGGTCTCAAACTCCTGGACTCAAGAGATCTACCCACCTCAGCCTCTCAAAGTGCTGAGATTGCAGGTGTGAGCCACTGTACCAGCCTGGGTGCAGTACAAGCAGCATTCTTGTCAGACTGGCTGCGAATCTGTCTCCACATGGACAAAGATGCTTCATCCCCGACCTTGAGACAAAGGCCTTTGCATACCTCAGGGTCTGAGTCGAACAGGCTCTCAAGACTCCTAGAAGGAGAATTTCCCCTTAACTGGCCTCATACCTCATAGCCCCATTGTGCTCAGCCATCTATAATCATGTTTTTACAGTTCTGTGGGAAGGATTAGTGGCTAAGTATAGGGAAGTCTCTGAGGGAATTTTTAAGTCATAACTTTATATAAAGGGGAACTGCTAGTTCCACAATAAAATCTAAATAGAATTTAAATGGTTAACTAAAATTGTATATTCAAAATTAAATTTAAAATTTAATATTTAAAAATTAAAAATTTAAATGAGATAAAAATAAAATAAAAATAACATTTCTAATAAAATAATTAGAATATTCAAAACATATCTGAACACACGAGCAGAAATTTCACGTTATTAAAACCTCATACCATAATGTATGCTAGAATTGAAATAAGATTCTAACACATGGACTAGAAAGTTTGCAGCCTAGGTAAGTAGCTGGGCTTTGTAAAGCCCCCTTGAGACAGGTTTGGGAAAGCATGCTTCTCTCCAAGGACTTGTTTGCAAGAACCTCTCTGTAATAAGTAGGGGCCACACATGATTATGGGGTCTCTGAGAAGGCCTGATAAATAGGACAGAGGGATGGTAGATGGAAACCACCTTTATTACTGATAGAGATGTCACTGGAGGATGTGGCTTCAAGTAAAAGTTGAAAGGGCTAAAATTAGGCTACCTAACTCCCCTGCATAGAGAAGCAGAGAGGAATTCCCAATCCCTGTAGGTGAGGACTGAGTCAAGCAGGTGACCAGCATGACTTTTCATTCCTCTCAGCTTGACTAAACTCCAGATAGGTTTCTTCCTGACTCTGGGTCCTTGACATTCTTTTTCTTAGAGCATTTACTTTAGAAAACTTGTAAAGTTTTCTGTATCCCAATGAGATGTAAACCTTTTAAAGAGCCTCTTGCCGGTTTCACAAACTAAAAATGTCTCTCTCATGGTCCTGGGAGCCATCTCTTTGGAAGGTAAACACCAAGGAGGTAGCACTCCTATCTCCAATCTTCTGTGGGAAGGCAGGAGTCTAACTTCAGCATGTGCCTTGCTCCACATTGCAAAGTAACCTCCTGTTATAAGGCCTGAAAAGTTTATTTTTCCTTTGGATAAAGTCAATTAGCAAACACAGGTGGTCTACGACTTTTCCCTAATGTTCTTCAGTACATTTCCATTAGCTCACCCCAGTGCTTAAAAACCCTCCTGCCCTTTGTTTCTGTGGAGTTGAAGTCAGACTGACTTCTGGATTCTCTCCTGTATTGCAACAGCCTTGAATAAAGTCTACCTTACCTGTTGAACCTTGACAAATGCAAATTTTGCTTTGACACAGGCTGTATTAGTCCATTCTCATGCTGCTAATAAAAACATACCCAAGACTGGGTAACTTAGAAAGAGGTTTAATTGACTCACAGTTCAGCATGGCTGGGGAGGCCTCAGGAAATTTATAATCGTGGTGGATGGGGAAGCAAACACACCCTTCTTCACGTGGTGGTGGCAAGGAGAAGTGTAGAGTGAAGGGGGGGCAGGGGTGGGAAATGCCCCTTATAAAACTATCAGATTTTGTGAGAACTCATTCACTATCATGAGACCAGCATGGAGGTAACCTCTCCCATGATTCAATTACCTCCCACTGGGTCCCTCCCTTGACATGTGGGGGTTATGGGAAATTTGGGTGGGACACAGCCAACCATATTACAGGCCAAATATATGCCTTCCCAATGTACTTCCTGGAGTAGAAACAGTAATGAGGCAAAAAAAAGCAAGGGTATTACATTAATTAAACTCTCTTCATGTGCAAGGAAAGATCACCAATAGAAATAAAGTGCTCCTGCCAAACAATGACATTTAGCCTTTCTGCTTGTAGATGTTCACTCACAATATCAATTTTTCAACTACCTTCTCAAGTTTTCATTTCTTACCACAGGATTGATATCTTCTGAACCAAATGAGGGTGACATTTATTTACAGTGGAAAGCTCTACGGCCCAATAAAATTATAACCAATGTCTAAAACTGGTACATTTTCTAGATTTTGTGTGATTTGGACATATACCTTGTTACAAAATATCACTGTTGTCAGTTCTGAAAACGAAGAGTCTGAAACTCCTTAATATTAAACAATTTTTCTGAGTTGTAAGTGACCTTTGATATCCTCTAGTTCAATTGCTGCCCGATGTATAAAGTATCTTTATCATACCCTCTTCTAGGGGTAGTGGACTTCACTTTTCAATAACTCTGACTTTTGAGTTTTTTCCTTACACTGTGCCAGGAATTTATCTCCCAATTCTTACACATATTGGGTCTTGTTCTATTTTCAAAAGTCATTCAGAATAAACTTCAACACAAAAGATGATCTATTTCTTGGAATAGGCAGATAGATTGATGGTAATGATGTTGGAAATATAGATACCTGTAGAGCAAATGACCCCAAAAGGAGGCTCAAGAAGAATGATGTACCAAGTGTTATTGGGGGAATGGAGGGAAGGAAACCAGGATAGAGACACAGAAATGGAACACACACACGATATATGTTACAGTGACTGAGAAGTGTCTGATAAAGGAGAAATTAGCAGCAGGCGGCTGAGCTAGGCAAAATGTGGAGGACAATGGAAGGGATATTTGGTTGTGGGAATCAGGGTGGCTGGAGTTAGAAGCACACGGTGGGGAGAGGAGCAGGTGTTGCTCGAATTAGAACAATTTTTCCATCTTTTTCCCCCATTCTATTATCTGTCAGCATGGGCTTTGTTTATTCAAGGATCTCCATGATCTTAGCGCCTAACTATCTCTTGAATCTTGTAACTATACTTCCTCTATCACCACTGTGGGAAAATCCATCGTTTCCCATCTAGATTATTGTGGTTTCATTTCAATGGTGTATTTGGCATTTCCATATCCCCTCTCGACATCTGCTCTTGCATCCATTTTCTGCACTGCTACTACAGTGATCTTTTAGTAATCAGTATTTAATCATCTAACTTTTAAAAGTCTGTGTTAGTTTTCTGGGGCTGCTGTGACTAAATACCGTTGCCTCTGGTAGTTTAAAACAATAGAGATTTGTTCTCTCACAGTTCTAGAGGCTAGAAGTCAAATATCAGGGTGTCAGCAGGGTTGGTTCCTCCTGGAGGCTCTGAGGGAGAGTCTGTTCCTTGCCTCTCTCTCAGCTTCTGGTGGTTGTATATGATCCTTGTTGTTCCTCGTCTGGTAGATGCATCACTTCAATCTCTGCTTCTGTCTTCATGTGGCTGTGTTCTAAAGGCATTGGTCTCCATGCCTTTGCAAATCTGTGTCTACATTTCTCTCTTCTTATAAGGACACCAGCCATCGGATAAAGGCCCACTTTAATCCACTATGGTCTTATCTTAACTTGATTACATATGAATAGATGACTGTATTTTCAAATAAGGTCACATTCTGAGGTTTAAGGTGGGCATAAATTTTTGGGGAACACTACTCAACCCCACACAAAGTCTCTCTTCATTTAGTAAATATTGATTGAGTCCCTACTCTGTTTCAGGAATTCCAAAGCCCATTGATGACTTCCCAAAAGTGATGGCTGAGCTGATTTTCAAAGGGCAATAGACAAGTAGGAGAAGCATCCAGGATGAAGACACCATGAATGAGCCAATGTAGGCAGAAGCCTGGCACATTGGAGAAGCTGGATGGAGCCCCTGGGGAAAGTAGGCATGGGAAGAAGAGCTAATCAGCATTTATCAAAGGATAAATTTGGCTACCTACATTGGCTCATGATGCCATCTTCCAGTATGCTTCTCCTACTTGCCTGTTGTCCTTTGGATGTTAGCTCAGCCATCACTTTTCTGGAACAAGGCACTCTGTTATATGCTGTCATAGAATTCTGTTTCCTTCCTCTATAACTCTTATCATGATCTATAATTATTTATTAATTAATATGATTAATATTTCTCATCTCATTGACATAATACACAGGGATCTTGTTTCCTTTACCTCACCACTATATTCCTGGGGCTTAGTACTGTGTCTGGAACATTGTGAGTGGTCACTAAATATTTGTTGAAAAAATGAAGTTACACCTGGCGTTGAAGCTAGGGGCACCTCCTGTCAAAAGCCAGAAGAACTAGGTGTAAAGTTTAAAGTAGTGACTATGCAGTGCATCCCTGACTTGCTTATTTGTACAGAACTTGTGTCAGAGATTCCTGATGAGGTGTTTGACTAGACTATGTTCTGGTCACATGTTCACCTGAGCTATAAACACAGACTGGACACAGCCCTTGAGTCCTCATTTTCCACACCCAACCTATGGTCACATCCTGGAGATTCTGCCTCTCACACGTCTCGCAGTCTGTTCACCTCTCTCCGTCTCAGCTCTTCCTGCCCTCATGGAGACTTTTATCATGTCTTGTCTCCAAACCAGGCTCCCTGCAGAGATCACGGCCCCCTTTCAATCCATTCTCTACATTGTAGGCAAATCAGTTTTTATAAAATGCAAGTTTGAATACATCATTGCATTAGTTTGCTGGGGCTGCAGTAACAAAGTACCACAAACAAAATGGCTTAGACAACAGAAACGTATTGTCTCACAGTTCTGGAGGCTGGAAGTCCAAACTTGAGGTGTTGTCAGGATTGGTTCCTTCTGAGGGCTGTGACAAAAGGATCTGTTCTAAACCTTTCTCTCTGACTTGTAGATAGCTGTCTTCTCCCTATGTCTCTTCATATTGTCTTCCTTTCTGCACGTGTGTTTCTGTTTCTGTATTCAAACTTCCCCTCTTTATAAGGACACCAGTCATGTTGGATTATGACCCACCCTCATGACCTTATCTTAACTTGAGTATCTCTCTAAAGGGCCCCATCCCCAAATAAGGCCACATTCTGAGGTACTAGGGGTTAGGACTCCAACATATTTTTTTTGGAGGGGGCATAATTCAGCCATAACAGTGACCTTTGTGCTGCACAAGCTTCCTCATGGCCTGCAGACTTAAGGCCAATCTCCTTCCATGATGGGCTCTTGCTGGGCTCTGCTCCATCTCTTGCCTTTCTCCATGACTTCTTGCATTCCATGTGCCCACTGTAAAATATTTCTTGCTGCTTCTTGCCTTAGGGACTTACTATTCCATCTGTCTGAAAATGCCCATTCCCCTTCTCTGTTAATCCTGGTGATTAGTCCTCACCCTGTGGCTCAGATTAGATATTGGTCTTTTGGAAGCCTGCCTGATGTTCCTCCCCGACAGGCAACCCTCTCACACACACGACCTGGAACTGAATCAGGACTTACAACACTGTCTTCCCCACTAGACTGAGAGCTGCCTGAATACAAGAACTGTGTCTAGTTCCTTGTTACCCCATGGTTCCCTGTTACCCCAGGCATGGTGCCTGGGACACAATGGCCCCTTGATAAATATTTTCGAGATGAAAGAATGCTTGGATGGACATTTAGAATTAAGAACAGATGTAAAGAAGAAATGCAACAGACCTCAGGCCACTATCTAAAGAGCAGCATTCCATTTAAGTCACTACAGATGGGACAGAGACCAACCAGAATGGTGGGAACGCCTCTCCTTGAAGGTGCCTCTTGGTCTCTTACAGCTTCAACTTTAAAACAGACTCTTAGGGATTCTGAGTTGGAGAAATTCCTAGTGAGCCAGTAGGATCGTTTTAAAGAAGGGAGAAATTGGAGCCTGATGGGAGGAAGAACCTTAATTATCCTGACATTTTTATTGTTAGTCAAGACTGAAACCTGGACTTCTTGGCTTCTCCATGAAAAAAGTAAATGCTTTGCCTGTAATAGAAGTCACGTGCATGGAGGTTAAGAGAATGGGCACTGGTCCACTTTTTAGGTATGTGGTCCTGCCTCTTATCAGGCAAGTGATCTAGGGCAAGTCACCTAACCTCACTGTGACACGGTTTCTCCATCTGTGAAGTGGGGACAATGGGAGTACCTATCTCAAAGTTGAGAAGATTCGCTGAACAAAAGCAAGTTAAAGCACAATGCCCAGCAGGTGGTCAACATCCCTACCCACAAATGTTAGTATTTATACTATGAGGAAGAGAAAATATTTTAGTAAAGTAACCAGTCATAGCTAAATCTTGGAAGCCTGCCTGGTCTGCACTTAGATTAACCAAACATGTAAAAATCAGAGGTTTAGTCATAGTGACCCCTCATTCCTTTCTGTACACATGGATAGTGCGTGATTTCCTTGGGTTCATTTGGACAATAACACATGAATAAGCCTTCCCTGATTCACTGGGGTCTTATGAAAACACTCAGAGTGATTTTTTGCCGATGCTTGACTCATGGACATTTTGGAACCCACCATTCTCCCATGGAGGGCAGTGAGGAGGACATATGTGATAGATGGGGCTATTTAGTCATGGTGCTTCCTATGTCCAGATGTTTTATTTCCACTGTCCAGAAGCAGAAGACTTTTCCACACTGTGTCTGCAAGTCTACTCAGAAACCACACTTCAGTTGAAGACTCCAGCCACCTGACATTTCCCACTCATTAACTCCCTAGAGGAGAACAAGGATACAAGAAGAGGGAAGCAGAGTGACCATGGTCATAGGTTTTCCTGACACTGCTTCAGATCCCTTTCTCATTCCCCACCTCTGGTCCCCAGCACCATCCTGACTTCCCATCCCAGCAGACAGAGTGACCCAGAACCATTGAGTGAGGACCTGTGTGGTCTGGAGACCCTGTCCCAACTGTGATGCTTTAATCTTCCTTCGCCAGGTCTCCTTAGGGCCCTTTGTGCTCTGAAGGAACAGGGTAGTCTCTTTCCCAGCTCTTCCCTCACGGAACTCTGCTCTGTGCCTTCTCCAAGTTTTTTTGTTGTGTTTTGTTTTATTCGTTTGTTTCTTTTTTTTTCTCTGACACAGAGTCTGGCTCTGTAGCCCAGGCTGGAGTGCAGTGAAGTGGTCTTGGCTCACTGCAACCTTCGCATCCTGGGCTCAAGTGATCCTCTCACCTCAGCCTCCTGAGTAGTTGTAACTACAGACATATGCCATCACACTTGGCTAATTTTTTTTTTTTTTTTGGTGGAAACAGGATTTTGCCATGTTGCCTAGGCTGGTCTCAAACTTTTGGGCTCAAATGATCCACCCGCCTCGGTCTCCCAAAGTGCTGGGATTACAGGTGTGAGCCATCACGCCTGGTCAACCTTTTCCAAGCTTAGCAAGCAAAGCACAGCCCAAGAAGATGGAGCATGTAATTGTCTCTTGGTTAGTACCGAGAATATTCCCAGAGCTTTCATGGTCACATCTCACAGGTGTGACTCAGCTTCCCCATTTGTAGGTGACTCAGGTTGAGGAACAGAAGTGACCATTTTGGAATACGAGGGATGTCTATAAAAGTGAAATGATGTTTTGTCTTTTGGTATGAGGTAGCTTAATATTGGGGGACAATAATTTTCAGGTAATGGAATAGTGTGACTTGGTGTGTGTGTGTGTGTGTGTGTGTGTATTTGTGCTAGTCCAGGGACAAGTGATGAAGGTAGATTAGAGTTATGTTGGTTTATGAAATACTATCAGGTTTTTTGGATTCCAGGGATATTGACAAGGTCAAAGGCTCTTTAAGTGCTGAATTTTCAGCATGCAGTAAGAATAGTTTTACATGATTTATCTATTGGGGAAGCTCTAAGAATTGTTCCAGTTTTAGTTGCAATAGTGGCCCTCCAGCTCCTTCCAGTTACTGGCCTCTGACAGAGCAGGAGTACTGTTATCTTGGACAAACAGCTCCACTTTAAGTTCCAGTTCCTTTTCTAACTTCATGCATTTCAAGGAAATCACTTATCTTCTAACAACAAGCAGCGAGAAATAGCAGATAGTAAAACACAGATAAGACAGCTTGGGCACAGAGAGAGGGGGAAAGTCTCTTGGGTAACCATCAAACTTCACACTCATACAATGGGCCCCAGTAAAACAGTGGGCCCTCATAAGCACATTCGTTTCTCTTTAGGTGCACGAAGATAGGAAAGCTAAAAGCAGACTCGCGGGTATGCCTGCAGCTGCAGGAAGATATGTGGGAACAGACACAAAAGCCCTCCTTTTCAGATAAGCAAGACAAAGAGACAAACATTCCAAGCCTGTGATAAGCTCTCCTTCCTTGAACCCTTAAAAACTCTCAGTCTGTAAGAGAGAATGCCTCTGACCTAACTTGGCCAGAAGCCCCTCTCAGGCTTATTCTTTTTGGCTGTTGAGCCACTTTTTGTGTTTCTTTCCTCTTTCTTTAATTCTTATAGCCTCTGTTACTGGGCATGGAGTCATCTGTCTTCTACAGAGCACCTCTGTCTTTTGGTCAAAGAGGGAAAATGAAATCCTGGCCCTGTGGATACTGGGAAGCATACTTAAGTATCTCTGTACATATCAAATGAGACGAGGGCTTGTTCAGGAGAGAGACTAGACTTTCTGTTAATCTATACTTTGGGATTCCTGGAAGTTGCATTCTGAGATGCTCCAGATTCGCATGAAAAAAAACCAAAAAAAACAAACAAGCCAAGTGCTTGGCTGGCTGGGTTTCTTTCCTCTACTCCTCCTTCCTTTCCTTATTTGCTCTCTCCTTTCCTTTCTTCCTTCCTTCTCTTTCTTTTCTTTTTCCATCTCATTCTGTTTTAAAAAGAATAGGGTTGTTTAGAAATATACATACAACAAACAAGATAAAATAAATTAAAAATAGTTGAGGCTGGGTGCTGTGGCTCACATCTGTAATCTCAGCACTTTGGAAGACCAAGGTGGGAGAATTGGTTGAGCCCGATGAAGGGGGCCAGCCCCTCCACACCTGTGGGTATTTCTTGTCAGGTGGGACGAGAGACTGAGAAAAGAAATAAGACACGGAGACAAAGTATAGAGAAAGAACAGTGGGCCTAGGGGACCAGCGCTCAGCATACGGAGGACTTGCACTGGCACCGGTCTCTGAGTTCCCTCAGTATTTATTGATTACTGTTTTCACTATCTCAGGAAAGGGAATGTGGCAAAAGAACAGGGTGATAATAGGGAGAAGGTAAGCAAGAAAACATGTGAGCAAAGTAATCTGTGTCACAGATACGTTCAAGGGAAGGTACTATGCCTGGATATTCACCTAGGCCAGATTTATGCATTTCTCCACCTAAACATCTTAGTGAAGTAAAGAGTAACAGAGCAGTATTGCCACCAGCATGTCTCACCTCCCACCACAGGGTGGTTTTTCTCCTGTCTCAGAATAGAACAAATGTACAATCCAGTTTTATACTGAGACATTCAGTTCCCAGGGGCAGACAGGAGACAGAGGCCTACCTTTTACCTCAACTGCAAGAGGCCTTCCTCTTTTACTAATCCTCCTCAGCACAGACCCTTCACGGGTGTCAGGCTGGTGAATGGTTAGGTCTTTCCCATTCCACGAGGCCATATCTCAGACTATCACAGTGGGGAGAAACCTTGAACAATACCCAGCTTTCCTGGGCAGAGGTCCCTGCAGTTTTCCGCAGTTCATTGTGCCCCTGGTTACTTGAGAATGGAGAATGGCAATAACTTTTACCCAGCATACTGCCTGTAAACATATTGTTAACAAGGCACATCCTGCACAGCCCTAGATCCCTTAAACCTTGATTCCATACAACATATGTTTCTGTGAGCTCAAGGATGGGGCAAAGTTACAGATTAACAGCATCTCAAGGCAAAACAATTGTTCAGGGTACAGGTCAAAATGGAGATTCTTATGTCTTCCTTTTCTACATAGACACAGTAACAGTCTGATCTCTCTTTCTTTTCCCTATACCCAGGAGTTTGAGACCAGCTTGGGCAACAGAGCGAGACCCTGTGTCTACCAAAAAAACAGGTAAGAACAAGATGACGTTTTGTGCAAGGTGAGTACACAAAATCAGTGGGAAGGCAGGGTCTTATGTAGGGATTGACAATCAAGTTGATGAGACACAACAGGCTTCACCCAGCACCACAATTTATGTAGCTTTACAATAGTACAAATGATGGGCACTACGCTATGCACTGCAACAGCACTGTGGAGGCCTTGCTTGTCCTCCGCTCATCTTCCTGTGTCTACAATCATTTCACACTGGAATATGAATGGTCACAGAGGTAGCCAGACTATCTCAGCTTGGGCATTGCACCAGATCTGGGGCTCGTTTGGCTTTTACCTGTTGATAGTCATGTAGCCCTCTCTGAGATGTATTTCTTTCTTTTTTTTTTTTTTTTTAAAATTTATTTATTATTATTATACTTTAAGTTGTAGGGTACATGTGCATAACGTGCAGGTTTGTTACATATGTATACTTGTGCCATGTTGGTCTGCTGCACCCATCAACTCGTCATTTACATCAGGTATAACTCCCAATGCAATCCCTCCCCCCTCCCCCCTCCCCATGATAGGCCCCAGTGTGTGATGTTCCCCTTCCTGAGTCCAAGTGATCTCATTGTTCAGTTCCCACCTATGAGTGAGAACATGCGGTGTTTGGTTTTCTGTTCTTGTGATAGTTTGCTAAGAATGATGGTTTCCAGCTGCATCCATGTCCCTACAAAGGACGCAAACTCATCCTTTTTAATGGCTGCATAGTATTCCATGGTGTATATGTGCCACATTTTCTTAATCCAATCTGTCACTGATGGACATTTGGGTTGATTCCAAGTCTTTGCTATTGTGAATAGTGCTGCAATAAACATACGTGTGCATGTGTCTTTATAGCAGCATAATTTATAATCCTTTGGGTATATACCCAGTAATGGGATGGCTGGGTCATATGGTACATCTAGTTCTAGATCCTTGAGGAATCGCCATACTGTTTTCCATAATGGTTGAACTAGTTTACAATCCTACCAACAGTGTAAAAGTGTTCCTATTTCTCCACATCCTCTCCAGCACCTGTTGTTTCCTGACTTTTGAATGATCGCCATTCTAACTGGTGTGAGATGGTATCTCATTGTGGTTTTGATTTGCATTTCTCTGATGGCCAGTGATGATGAGCATTTTTTCATGTGTTTGTTGGCTGTATGAATGTCTTCTTTTGAGAAATGTCTATTCATATCCTTTGCCCACTTTTTGATGGGGTTGTTTGTTTTTTTCTTGTAAATTTGTTGGAGTTCTTTGTAGGTTCTGGATATTAGCCCTTTGTCAGATGAGTAGATTGCAAAAATTTTCTCCCATTCTGTAGGTTGCCTGTTCACTCTGATGGTAGTTTCTTTTGCTGTGCAGAAGCTCTTTAGTTTAATGAGATCCCATTTGTCAATTTTGGCTTTTGCTGCCGTTGCTTTTGGTGTTTTAGACATGAAGTCTTTGCCCATGCCTATGTCCTGAATGGTACTACCTAGGTTTTCCTCTAGGGTTTTTATGGTATTAGGTCTAACATTTAAGTCTCTAATCCATCTTGAATTAATTTTCGTATAAGGAGTAAGGAAAGGATCCAGTTTCAGCTTTCTACTTATGGCTAGCCAATTTTCCCAGCACCATTTATT
>NC_037683.1:18337293-18369869 GCF_003255815.1 Theropithecus gelada | reverse complement strand
CTGTGCCCTGTCCCCAGAGGTGGAGTCTACAGAGACAGGCAGGTTTCCTTGAGCTGCTGTGAGCTCCACCCAGTTCTAGCTTCCCAGTGGCTTTGTTTACCTACTTATGCCTCAGCAATGGCGGGCGCCCCTCCCCCAGCCTCGCTGCTGCCTTGTGGTTAGATCACAGACTGCTGTGCTAGCAATGAGGGAGGCTCCGTGGGTGTGGGACCCTCCTGGCCAGGTGTGGGATATAATCTCCTGGTGTGCCCGTTTGCTTAAAGTGCAGTATTGGGGTGGGTGTTACCCGATTTTCTAGGTGTTGTGTGTCTCAGTTCCCCTGGCTAGGAAAAGGGATTCCCTTCCCCCTTGGGCTTCTCAGGTGAGGCGATGCCTCACCCTGCTTCAGCTCTCGATGGTTGGGCTGCAGTAGCTGACCAGCACCGATTGTCTGGCACTCCCTAGTGAGATGAACCCAGTACCTCAGTTGAAAATGCAGAAATCACCTGTCTTCTGTGTCGCTCGCGCTGGGAGTTGGAGACTGGAGCTATTCCTATTTGGCCATCTTGCTCCGCCCCCCAGCTCTCCATTTCTTTGGTATCAGTTACAGGAGCTTTATGGTTTTCCTTTAGTGGTGTCATGTTTTCTTGACTTTCTTTCCATGTTCCTTGAAGCTTGTGTTGCTGTCTTTTCAGTTGAAGAAGTATTTATCTCTTCCAGTTTTTATTATCTTTGGGAGAGAAAGACCTCCAAAAAATCAGCCTGTCTGGAGATCTGCACATCTCTCAAAATTGTTCTATACCTGTGCCCACTCTGCTGCTTCATTCTCTTCTGGGCTGGATGTTTTAGGATTGCATGGATTCTCTCTATTCCACAAAGACAGGTCAGGTTCAGAGAGCCCCTTGTTTAATTTCCATAGACAAGTGCCCTGAAGTGTTCAAGGTTGTGTGCATCCTCCCAGTCCAGCAGTGCTGAGCCAGCTGTTGATAGCCGTGTGCTGTCTTTGGGGTAAGGAAGCTTGCCATCTGTGAGGGAACATGAGGCACCAACTCTGTGGTGGGAGGAGCATGGAGTGCTGGGGGTGCTTGCCAGCTAGTGTGGGGGAGGTCTTTAGGTGAGATGTCCTGTGAGGTTTGTGAGTAGGAGCTTTCATGAGCCAGCTGTGGCAGTTTGTGGCCTAGAACTTTCTATACCACCGCCTTGCTGATGTTACTCTCTTGAACTGCCACCAAATTTCTGATTTACAAAAGTGTCTTGCTTTCAACGATTCCATAAGTTTATAGAAATATTAGATATTTAGGTTTAAACCATTTTGAATATTTCAAAAAACATTAAAAAACATGTCCCATTTGGATTGATGGGTGCAGCAAACCACCATGGCACATGTATACCTATGTAATGAACCTGCATTTTCTGCACATGTATCCCATAACTTAAAGTATAATTTTTAAAAAGTCCCATTGATAGGTGGGAATTGAACAATGAGATCACTTGGACACAGGAAGGGGAACATCACACACCGGGGCCTATTGTGGGGAGGGGGGAGGGGAAAGGGATGGTATTAGTAGATATACCTAATGTAAATGATGAGCTAATGTGTGCAGCACACCAACATGGCACATGTATACATATATGTAACAAACCTGCACGTTGTGCACGTGTACCCTAGAACTTAAAGTATAATAATTAAAAAAAAAAGTCCCATTGAATCTTTATGGCAGCCTTTTAAGGAATGCTTGAATTTTGAAAGCTAGGAGTCATAACATGCTTTAGACTTCTTATACATGCATTTATTTTTGTGAAAATTATGTTTTATGATCAATTGCAGATGTTTCAGTACTTAGAATAGGAGGTTTTTTTTAGTTTTACAGCTAATTTATCTGAATTCTTTTAAAGTCATTTTTTCTGTATTTACAGTATATTAGGATGTGTTTGCCCACTTCTGAAGTGTATTTACTCAATTTCTTATTTCGCAATGGGCAGAAAACTATAATATGTATATTATTTCCTAATTAATTTCTTACTTTACTTACCTTATAGTATTGTTGTATGCTATAGAATTATAGAATTGGTTATTTGATTCATTTATCTTTAATGAATAGATGTAGTTCTATGTATGTAAAGTAGTACAGAGCCTTGCACTAAGGAAAATCATTAATCACTATTAACTCACTTTTTTCCTGATCTAGGAGTTAAAAGATGGAGAAATAAAAGTATCTGTGGGTTAGGCATTGATCCTTAGGGTGACTTCAGTGGTCTTTCTGCGTGAGTAAAAGGGGAAGGATTCCAGAATCTGACAGCTAACTGTTCCCTAATGTGTGTCTAACCCTGTGCTAGACCCCAAGTGATGGAGGAGAGGGGACAAGTAAACTACATGACCTCTGTCCTAGAGGTGCGTATAGCTTTTGGGAGAAAGATGTATGCCTCAGATTGTAAGGAAGACTGTATGTGTGATAAAATCTCTTGGGGTAGTGTGAGCTGAAGACTATGTGAAAAGTGAAGGAGAGAATTTTGAGAAGGACCCTACAGAAATGGCCATTTTCTGAATAGTCTAAGAGAAGCCCAAGCAGTCATCCAGCCAATGGAAGCCAATGATTAACACTTGTTAAAGAAAGAGGGAGTAAAAGTGGATTGAATGATTTCTGAATTTGAATCTCATAATTTTGTTGTTTTGCAGGGACAGGTTAGGTCTTTCCTGTGCTGTTCTCATGATAGTGAATAAGTCTCACGAGATCTGATGGTTTTAAAAATGGGACTCTCCCTGTACAAGCTCTCTTCTCTTGTCTACCGCCATGTGAGACATGCTTTTCACCTTCTACCATGATTGTGAGGCCTCCCCAGCCATGTGGAACTGTAAGTCGATTAAACTTTCTTTCCTTCCTTCCTTCCTTCCTTCCTTCCTTCCTTCCTTCCTTCCTTCCTTCCTTCCTTCCTTCCTTCTTCCCTCCCTCCCTCTCTTTCTCTTTCTTTCTTTCTCTCTTTCTTTCTTTCTCTTTCTTTCTTTCTTTCTTTCTTTCTTTCTTTCTTTCTTTCTTTCTTTCTTTCTTTCTTTCTTTCTTTCTTTCTTTCTTTCTTTCTTTCTTTCTTTCTTTCTTTCTTTCTTTCTTTCTTTCTTTCTTTCTCGCTTTCTCTCTTTCTTTCTTTCTTCTTCCATTTCTTCTTTCTTTCTTCTTCCTCCCTCTCTCCCTCCCTCCCTCCCCCCTCCTTCCTTTCTTCCTTTCTCTCTCTCTCTCTCTTTCTCTCTCTCTATTTCTCTCTCTCTGTCTCTCTCTCGACAGAGTCTCATTCTGTCTCCAGGCTGGAGTGCAGTGGTGAAATCTTGGCTCACTGCAACCTCCGCCTCCCAGGTTCAAGTGATTCTCTTGCCTCAGCCTCCTGAGTAGCTGGGTCTACAGGCGTGTGATTAAATCATTTTCTTTTGTAAATTGCCCTGTCTCAGGTATGTCTTTATCAGCAGCATGAAAACGGACTAATACAATGCGTAATGTGCAACCATCACTACTATCTCAGTCCAGAGCCCCTATTAAGCACTCATTCCCATTTTCTCCTCCCCCAGCCTCCAGCAAACACTAAACTGCTTCTGCCTCTATAAAGCTGCCTGTTTTGGGATGTTTTATACAAATGAAATTCAAAAAAAGGCAAACTTTTTATGCCTGGCTTCTTTCAATTTACATAATGTTTTCAAAGTTCACTCATGTTTAGCCTGTACGATTACTTCATTCCTATTTATGGCTGAGTAATATTTCATTGTATGAAGATGCCACATTTTGTTTATACATGCATGCATTGATGAACATTTAGGTTGTTTCTACCTTTTGGCTATTGTTAGTAGTGCTGGTATGAACATTTGGATGAGTTTTTGTTTCAATACCTATTTTCAATTGTTTTAGGTATACACTAGGGGTAGAGTTGCTAGGTCATCTTGTATCTCTGTTTAACTGATTGAGGAATAAACTATTTTCCACATTGTCCATACCATTTTACATTTCCCACTAACAGTGTATGAGTGTTTCAATTTCTTTGAACTATTTGTTTATCATTTTGTTGATAGCCATGATAAAGGGTATGAAGTGATATTTTACTATCATTTTGTCTTGCACTTCCCTAATGACAAATGACACTGAGCATCTTCTATGTGCTTGTTGGCCATTTACATATTTTCTTTGGAGGAATGACTATTCATGTTCTTTGCCTATTAAAACTTTTTTTCCCTTTGTCTTTTGTTGTTGAGTTACAAGAGCTCTTTGTATATTCTGGATAAGATATCTTTATCAGACATATGGTTTACAAATATTTTCTTCCATTTTTTGAATTGTGTTTTCACTCTTACAATATTGTCCTTTGATGTAAAAAAGATTTTAATTTTGTTAATGTTCACTTTATTTTTTCTTTTGTGGCTTGTGTTTTTGGTGTCATATCTGTGAAACTATGGACAAATTCAAGGTGATAAAGATTTATTCATTTTTTTCTAAAAGTTTTATAGTTTTAGCTCCTATATTTAGGTTTTTAGTTTATTTTGAGTTTTGTATGTCCTATGAAGCAAGGGCTCAACTTTATTCCTTTCTATGTGCCTATCCAATCGCCCCAGCATCATTTGTTGAACAGACTATTCTTTCTCCATTGAATGGTCTTAGCACCCTGGTTAAAAATCAATTAACCACACATATGTGAGTTTATTTCTGAACTCTCAATTCCATTCAGTTGATCTAGTTATTTATCCTTATGCTAGTAGCATACAGTTTTTTTTATGACTGCAGTTTTGTTGTGTATTTGGAAGCCAGGAAGTATAAATCCTCCAAATTTGTTCTTATTTTTCAAGATTGTTTTGACTAGGGAGGAAGAGTCTGGGGATGGAGATGTATGGGGAATAATGGCTGTAATAAGCTCTCGCACATAACAAAGTTCTAGAGGGCCATGCACATGCTCAGGAATAAACATGTGCTTAGAACGATTGGAAGAGATCCTGTGCTTTTAGCTCTGGCTAATCTCTAGGATCCATGTAAGCAGTAAGTGAAGGGATAAGTCAGAGCTGTAAATTACCTAGCTAAGCATCGAAGGAGTGCCCTAACACAGAGACAATCTGCTAAGACAGGGGAACAATTTTTCTCTTTTTCTTATTTTATCTTATCTTATTCTTTAATTTTCTTTTCTTTTCTTTTTGGATCCAGGAGGCTAGGAGAATCATGGTTAAATCACTAGCTGACCATTAAGCTAACATAATCTTTAGGGAACAAACACACAAAAGAATGCAGTCTTTATAAAAGTAGTTTAGAAAAGTCACTAATCCAACATCAGTGATCATTAGAGAAATGCAAATCAAAACCACAATGAGATACCATCTCATGCCAGTCTGAATGGTGATTATTAAAAAGTCTAGAAAAAAACAGATGCTGGTGAGGCTGTGGAGAAATAGGAACACTTTACATTGTTGGTGGGAATGTAAATTAGTTCAACCATTGTGGAAGACAGTGTGACAATTCCTCAAAGACCTAGAACCAGAAATATCATTTGGACCAGCAATCCCGTCACTGGGTGTATAACCAAAGGAATATAAATTATTCTATTATAAAGATACACGCATGTGTATGTTCATTGCAGAACTATTCACAATAGCAAAGACATGGAATCAACCCAAATGCTCATCAATGATAGACTCAATAACGAAAACGTGGTACATATACACCATGAAATACTATGCAGCCATAAAAAGGAACGAGATCATGTCCTTTGCAGGGACGTGGGTGGAGCTGGAAGCCAGTCTTCAGCAAACTAACACAGGAACAGAAACCCAAATACCGCATATTCTCACTTATGAGTGGGAGCTGAACAAAGAGAACACATGGACACGGGGAAGGAACAACACACACTGGGGTCTCTTGGGGCAGGGGCAGGGAAAGGGAGAGCATCAAGATAAATAGCTAACACATGTGAGGCTTAATACCTAGGTGATGAGTTGATTGATAGGTGCAACAAACCACCATGGCACACGTTTACCTATGTAACAAACCTACACATGTTTCCAGAACTTATGTGCACATCCTGCACATGTATCCTGGAACTTAAAATAAGATAAAATTAAAAGAGAAAAGTCACTAATCAAAGAAACAACTACTATCCACAATGAACAGCGACAGTAAACCCTGGAAATGGAGGAGAATTTGATTTCTAGAGTTGGTACATTATAATATGAAAAATATTCAGTTTTAAACAAAAATTATGAGGTGTTAAAAAAAAAAGTTCTCAAATAAGAAACTATGGCCCACTCACAGGAAAAAAATAAACAGGAATTGTCCTAAAAGAAGCCCAGATATTGGACTTACTAGTGAAATATTTAAAATCAACTTTAAAAGATAAGGGCAAAGAACTAAGGAAACTATGGACAAAGAACTAGAGGAAACTAGGAGAACAATGTATTACCAAACACAGTATCAATAAAGGGATGGGAATTAGAAAAAGACACCAAATAGAAATTTTATATTATAGGTAAATGGCACATTTTTTGTTCTTGACTTACTAGTCTAATGCAACTTCTAACATCTACCCCTTTAAAAAGAATTGTAAAACCACAAAATACTCTATTAAACCCTCTCCTATAATTTGTTTTATTATTTTCATACATTTTAAATTTTACTTATACTTAAGACTGCATGATACATAACTATAACTGGGGAGTCAGCATTCATTTTATTGCTATCTTTAATATTTTTGTTTTTCTTCATTTTTTTTAGATCTCCTTGTTTCTGCTGGGACCTTTCCTCCTTTGTCTGAGGAAATTTCTTTAATATTTGTTTTAGGATAGGTGTGTTGAGTAAATGTCTTCATTCATCTTTGTTTGGAAGGATATTTTCAGTACTTTTAGTGTCCACAATTTGTAGTTATAGTTTTTATTCTCTTAAAATATTATTCCCTTGTCTTTTGGATTCGTGTTGAAATGTGTCAGCAGTCAGGAATGAATGTTTGAAAGCAATTTGTTTTTCTGTTAACTACTTTAATTATTTTTCTTTGTCTTTGGTTTTTAGTGGTTGAATTGTGGTGTGCTAAAGTCTAGTTTTCTGTATATTTATTGTGATGGGTTCAAAAGTTTTTTATGGGGATTTATTAGTTCTTATGGGGCTAATAAGACATACCTAGACTGGGTAATTTATAAAGAAAAAGAGGTTTAATGAACTCACAGTTCTACATGGCTGGGGAGGCTTCACAATCGTGGTGGCAGGCAAAGGAGAAGCAAAGGCATGTCTTACATGGCAGCAGACAAGACAGCATGTGCAGGGGAATGCCATTTATAAAACCATCAGATCCTGTGAGACTTTAAAAAATTATTATTATTATTTTTTGAGATGAAGTCTTGCTCTGTCGCCCAGGCTGGAGGGCAGTGGCATGATCTCGGCTCACTGCAAACTTCACCTCCCAGATTCAAGTGATTCTCCTGCCTTAGCCCCCTGAGTAGCTGGGACTACAAGTGCACACCACCACACCTGGCTAAATTTTTTTTGTATTTTTAGTAGAGACAGGGTTTCATCGTGTTAGCCAGGATGGTCTCGATCTCCTGACCTCATGATCCACCTGCCTCGGCCTCCCAAAGTGCGGGGATTACAGGCGTGAGCCATCACGCCTGGCTCGTAAGACTTATTCACTATCACGAGAACAGCATTGGAAAGACCCCCACCCTACTCCGACCCGATTCAATTACCTCCCACTGGGTCCCACCCATGACATATAGGAATTATGGGAGCTACAATTCAAAATGAGATTTGGGTGGGGACACAGACAAACCATATCATGGGGGGTGTTGCTTTTGTCAGTTTTTGGAAAACTGTCAGCCATTGTCTCATGAACTTTTTTTTCCTTTCCTCTTTCTGAACTTCAGTTACATATATTTTCTATCTTTTGAATATGTTCCAACATCTTGTATGCTCTTTTTCACATTTTTCATTGTTATTTCTCACCAGGCTTTAATTTATCTGTCTCTTTTCATCCTCCCTACCCTTTGCACTATTCTACTCTCTACCTCCATGAGGTCACATTTTCAAACTTCTCCATATGAGTGAGAACGTGCAATATTTGTCTTTCTGTGCTTGGATTATTTCACTTAACACAGTTTCCTCCAGGCTCATTCATGTTGCTGCAAATGACAGAATTTCATTCCTTTTTATGGCTAAATGATGTTCCTTTGTGTGTGTATACCACATTTTCTTTATCCATTCGTATGCTGATGGACACCTAGATTGATGCCATATTTTGGCTACTGTGAATGATGCTGCAATAAACATGGGAGGACAGACATGTTTTTGTCATCCTGATTTATTTTGGATATATACTAACAATAAGATTTCTAGATCATATGATATTTCTGTTCTTAGTTTTTTGAGGAATTTACATGTTTCTGCAACAAGGTTTATTACTAGACATTCTATAGAATTGCAATAATGCCAGTAAGACGCTCTTGAAAGGACACTTGCCAAGTAATGGCATCTTCACCAACGAACCAGTGATGATTCTGGCTTTGATGCTCTGAAACCCATGAACTGTGTTTCTAAGCAGCTTAGATGAATCTTTCTCTTTTTAACCAAATACAAGCTTCCCTTTACGCTTCCCTCATTGGATGTACCAGTTCATGCACCCCTGGTTGTAATCCTCATTTCTCATTTCTGAATGAACTCAATGTAGTTGGACATTTCTCTAATGTCACAGAAATCTCAGTACTCTTTAAAAAAATTTCAGTAAGTTTTTGGGGGAATGAGTGGTGTTTTCTTACATGAATATTTTCTTTAATGGTGATTTCTGAGATTTTGGTGCACCTATTACCTGAGCAGTGTACATTGTACTCAGTGTGTAGTCTTTACTCCCTTCCACCCCTCCCACCCTTTCCCTTGAGTCTCCCCATTGAATTAGATTGGTGCAAAAATAATTGCGGGTTTTGCCATTAAAAGGGGATTTTGATGGCAAATAATGGTAAAACCCATACTTATTTTTGCACCAATCTAATATTATTCTTATGCTTTTGCATCCTTATAGTTTAGCTCCCACTTATGAGTGACAACATACGATGTTTGGTTTTCCATTCATAAGTTGCTTCAGTTAGAATAATGATCTCCAATTCCATCCAGGTTGCTGCAAACGCCATTATTCCATTCCTTTTTGTGGCTGAGTAATATATATATATGTAATATACACACATATACACACTATATATATACTACTCATATATGTGTGTGTGTATATATATACACACACACACACACCATGGAATACTACTCACATACTACTATATATACATATATACATATATATGCATATATTATATGTGTTTAAGTCCTTGATGTATATATGTGTTTATGTCCTTGATCCATCTTGAGTTGATTTTTGTATAAGGTGAGAGATGAGGATCTAGTTTCATTTTTCTACAAGTGGCTTGCCAATGATCCCAGCATGATTTGTTGAATAGGGTGTCCTTTCCCCACTTTATGTTTTTGTTTCCTTTGTGAAAGATCAGTTGACTGTAAGTATTTGGCTTTATTTCTGGGTTCTCTATTGTTTCCTTGGTCTATATGCCTGTTTTTACACCAGTACCATACTGTTTTGGTGACTGTGGCCTTATAGTACAGTTTGAAGTCAGGTAATGTAATGCCTCCAGATTTGTTCTTTTTACTTAGCTTTGCTTTGGCTCTGTGTGCTCTTTTTTTGGTTCCATATGAATTTTAGGATTGTTTTATCTAGTTCTGTAAAGAATGATGGTGGTATTTTAATGGAAATTGCATTGAATGTGTAGATTACTTTGGGCAGTATGGTCATTTTCACAATGTTGATTCTCATGCGCATGGGATGTGTTTCCATTTGTTTGTGTCATCTATGATTTCTTTCAGAAGGGTTTTGTAGTTTTCCTTGTAGAGGTCTTTCATGTCCTTACTTACATATATTCCTAAGTATTTTATTAATTTATTCATTTTGCAGCTATTATAAAAGGGATTGAGTTCTTGATTTGATTCTCAGCTGGTCTCTCTTGGTGTATAACAGGGCTACTGATTTATGTACATTAATTTTCCATCCTGAAACTTTGCTGAATTTATTTACCAGTTCTAGGAACTTTTTTGATGGGTCTTTAGGGTTTTCTAGGTATACAATCATATCATCAGCAAACAGTGATAGTTTGACTTCCTCTTTACTTATTCGGATGCCCTTTATTTCTTTCTCTTGTCTGATTGCTCTGGCTAGGACTTCCAGTAATATGTTGAATAGAAGTGGTGAAAGTGGGCATCCTTGTTTTATTCCAGTTCTCAGGGGGAATGCTTTCAGCTTTGCCCTGTTCAGTGTAATGTTGGCTGTAGGTTTGTCTTAGATGGCTTTTATTACCTTAAGGTATGTCACTGGTGTTTCAATTCTGCTGAGGGTTTTAATCATAAAGGATACTAGATTTTGTCAACTGCATTTTGTGCATCTGTTGAGATAATCATGTGATTTTTGTTTTTGATTCTGTTTATTGGTGTATCACATTTATTGATTTATGTATGTTAAACCATACCTGCATCCCTGGTATAAAACCCACTTGATCATGGGGGATTTTCTTTTTGATGTGCTGTTTGATTCTGTTAGCTAGTATTTTGTTGAGTATTTTTGCAGCTATATAGGGATATTGGTCTGTAGTATTTTTTTTTTTTGTTGTTGTTATGTTCTTTCCTGGTTTTGGTATTAGGCTTCACAGAATGATTTAGGAAGGATCCCCATTTTTCTATCTTTTGGAATAGTGTCAGTAAGAATTGGTACCAATTCTTCTTTGAATGTCTGATAGAATTCAGCTGTGAATTCGTCTGTTCCTGGACTTTCATTGTTAGTAATTTTTAAATTATCATTTTAATCTTGCTGCTTGTTATTGGTCTGTTCAGAGTCTCTATTTTTTCCTGATTTAATATAGGAGGGTTATATATTTCCAAAAATTTATTCAGCTTCTCTAGGTTTTCTAGTTTATGGTTGTAAAGGTGTTAATAGTAGCCTTGAATAATCTTTTGTATTTCTGTGGTATCAGTTGTAATATCTCCCATTTCATTTCTAATTGAGCTTATTTGGATCTTCTCTCTTGTTTTCTTGGTTAATTTTGCTAATTGTCTTTCAATTCTATTTACCTTTTCAAATAACCAGCTTTTTGTTTCATTTATCTTTTGTATATTTTTGCTTCGATTTCATTTGGTTCTGCTCTGATCTTGGTTATTTCTTTTCTTCCGCTGGGTTTGGGTTTGGGTTGTTATTTTTCTCCAGTTACATGAGGTGTGACCTTAGATTGTCTATTTGTGCTCTTTCAGACTTTTCAATGTAGGCATTTAATGCTATAAACGCTCCTTTTATCACTGCTTTTGCTGTTTCCCTGAGGGTTTGATAGATTTTTTTGCTATTATCATTTAGTTCAAATAATTTTTAAATTTCTATCTTGATTTCATTGTTGGCCCAGTGATCATCCAAGAGTGGGTTATTTAATTACCATGTATTTGCATGGTTTTGAGGATTTCTTTTGGAGTTGATTTTCAATTTTATTCCACCGTGGTCTGAGAGAATACTTGTTATAATTTCGATTTTCTTAAATCTACTGAGACTTGTTTTGTGGTCTATCATTTGGTCTTTCTTGGAGAATGTACCACATGCTGAAGAACAGAACATATATTCTGCAGTTGTTGGGTAGAATGTTCTGTAAACGTGTGTTAAGTCCATTTGTTCTAGGGTATAGTTTAAGTCCATTGTTCCTTTGTTAACTTTCTGTCTTGATGACCTGTCTAGTGCTGCCAGTATAGTGTTAAAGTCCCCCACTATTACTGTGCTGCCATCTATCTAATTCCTTAGGTCTAGTAGTAATTGCTTTATACATTTGGGAGCTCTAGTGTTAGGTGCGTGTATGTTTAGAATTGTCATATTTTCCTTTTATCATTATATAATGTCCTTCTTTGTCTTTTTAAACTGCTGTTGCTTTAAAGTTTGTTTTATCTGATATAAGAATAGCTGATATTCCCTGCTTTTGGTGTCCATTCGCATGGAATAGCTTTTTCCACCCCTTTACCTTAAGTGTATGTGAGTCCTTATGTGGCAGATGAATCTCTTGAAGACAGCACATACTTGGCTGGTGAATTCCTATCCATTCTGCCATTCTGTATCTTTTAAATGGAGCATTTAGACTATTTAGAGTCAACATTAGTATTGAGAGGTGAGGTGTTATTCTATTCATCATTCTATTTGTTGCCTGAAATCCTCGTTTTGTTTTTTTTTAAATTGTGTTGTTGTTTAGTAGGTCCTATGAGATTTATGCTTTAAGGAGATTCTATTTTGGTGTATTTTTAGAATTTGTTTCAAGATTTAGAGCTACTTTTAGTAGTTCTTGTAGTGCTGGCTTGGTAGTGGTGAATTCTCTCAGCATTTCTTTGTTTGAAAAAGACTGTATTTTTCCTTCATTTGTGAATCTTAGTTTCACTGGATACAAAATTCTTGACTGATAATTATTTTGTTTATGGGGGCTAAAAATAGGACCCCAAACTCTTGTAGCTTGTAGAGTATCTCTGAGAAATCAGCTCTTTTAGTCTGATAGGTTTTCCTTTATAGATTACATGATGCTTTTGCCTCACAGCTCTTAAGAATATTTCCATCAATACTGATATTGCTGGCACGTATCTCAAAATAATAAGAGCTATTTATGACAAACCCACAGCCAATATCATACTGAATGGGCAAAAACTGGAAGCATTCCCTTTGAAAATTGGCATGAGACAGGGATGTCCTCTTTCACCACTCCTCTTCAACATAGTGTTGGAAGTTCTGGCTAGGGCAATCAGGCAAGAGAAAGAAATAAAGCATATTCAGTTAGGAAAAGAAGAAGTCAAATTGTCCCTGTTTGCAGATGACATGATTGTATATTTAGAAAACCTCATCATCTCAGCCCAAAATCTCCTTAAGCTGATAAGCAATTTCAGCAAAGTCTCAGGATACAAAATCAATGTGCAAAAGTCACAAGCATTCTTATACACCAGTAACAGACAAACAGCCAAATCATGAATGAACTCCCATTCACAATACTTCAAAGAGAATAAAATACATAGGAATCCAACTTACAAGGGATGTAAAGGACCTCTTCAAGGAGAACTACAAACCACTGCTCAGTGAAATAAAAGAGGACACAAACAAATGGAAGAACATACCATGCTCATGGATAGGAAGAATCAATATCATGAAAATGGCCATACTGCCCAAGGTAATTTATAGATTCAATGCCATCCCCATCAAGCTACCAATGATTTTCTTCACAGAATTGGAAAAAACTGCTTTAAAGTTCATATGGAGCCAAAAAAGGGCCAAATTGCCAAGACAATCCTAAGTCAAAAGAACAAAGCTGGGGGCATCATGCTACCTGACTTCAAACTATACTACAAGTCTACATTAACCAAAACAGCATAGTACTGGTACCAAAACAGAGATATAGACCAATGGAACAGAGCCCTCAGAAATAATACTACACATCTACAGCCATCTGATCTTTGACAAACCTGAGAAAAACAAGAAATGGGGAAAGGATTCCCTATTTAATAAATGGTGCTGGGAAAATTGGCTAGCCATAAGTAGAAAGCTGAAACTGGATCCTTTCCTTACTCCTTATACAAAAATTAATTCAAGATGGATTAGAGACCTAAATGTTAGACCTAATACCATAAAAACCCTAGAAGAAAACCTTGGTAATACCATTCAGGACACACGCATGGGCAAGGGCTTCATGTCTAAAACACCAAAAGCAATGGCAACAAAAGCCAAAATTGACAAATGGGATCTAATTAAACTAAAGAGCTTCTGCACAGCAAAAGAAGCTACCATCAGAGTGAACAGGCAACCTGCAGAATGGGAGAAAATTTTTGCAATCTACTCATCTGACAAAGGGCTAATATCCAGAACCTATAAAGAACTCAAACAAATTTACAAGAAAAAAACAAACAACCCCATCACAAAGTGGGCAAAGGATATGAACAGACATTTCTCAAAAGAAAACATTCATACAGCCAACAGACACATGAAAAAATGCTCATCATCACTGGCCATCAGAGAAATGCAAATCAAAACCACAATGAGATACCATCTCACATGTTAGAATGGCAATCATTAAAAAGTCAGGAAACAACAGGTGCTGGAGAGGATGTGGAGAAATAGGAACACTTTTACACTGTTGGTGGGATTGTAAACTAGTTCAACCATTATGGAAAACAGTATGGCGATTCCTCAAAGATCTAGAACTAGAAATACCATATGACCCAGCCATCCCATTACTGGGTATATATCAAAGGATTATAAATCATGCTGCTATAAAGACATATGCACACGTATGTTTATTGCGGCACTATACACAATAGCAAAGACTTGGAATCAACCCAAATGTCCATCAGTGACAGACTGGATTAAGAAAATGTGGCACATATACACCATGGAATACTACGCAGCCATAAAAAAGGATGAGTTCGTGTCATTTGTAGGGACATGGATGCAGCTGGAAACCATCGTTCTCAGCAAACTATTGCAAGAACAGAAAACCAAACACCGCATGTTCTCACTCATAGGTGGGAACTGAACAATGAAATCACTTGAACACAGGAAAGGGAACATCACACACCGGGGCCTATTGTGGTGGGGGAGGGGGGAGGGATTGCATTGGGAGTTATACCTGATGTAAGTGACGAGTTGATGGGTGCTGACGAGTTGATGGGTGCAGCACACCAACATGGCACATGTATACATATGTAACAAACCTGCACGTTATGCACATGTACCCTAGAACTTAAAGTATAATGAAAAAAAAAAAAAGAATCTTTCCTTCATCTTGACCTTAGATAACCTCATGATATGTACCAAGGCAATGATCTTTTTGCAATGAATTTCCCAGTGTTCTTTGAGCTTCTTGCATTTAGATGTCTAGCTCTCTAGCAAAGCTGGGGAAGTTTTCCTCAATTATTCTGTCAAAAATATTTTCCAAACTTTAGATTCCTCTTCTGTCTCAGGAACACCAATTATTCTTAGGTTTGGCTATTTAACATAACCCCAAACTTCTTGGAGGCTTTGTTCATTTTTTAATTTGTTTTTTCTTTGTCTTTGTAGGATTGGGTTTATTCAAAACCCTTGTCTTTGAGCTCTGATTTTCTTTCTTCTACTTATTTGATTGTATTGCTGAGAATTTCCAGTGCATTTTGCATTTCTCTAAGTGTGTCCTTCATTTTCAGAAGTTGTGATTATTTTTTATTTATGCTATCTATTTCACTGGATATTTTTCCATTCATATCCTCTATCGTTTTTTGATTTTTTAAGTTGGACTGCATCTTTCTCTGGTGCCTCCCTGATTGGCTTAATAGTTGATCTTCTGAATTCTTTTTCTGGCACTTCAGAGATTTCATCTTTGTTTGGATCCATTGCTGGTGAGCTGGTGTGATTTTTTGGGGTTGTTAAAGAACCTTGTTTTGTCATATTGCCAGCACTGTTTGTCTGGTTCCTTCCCATTTGGGTAGACTATGTCAGAGGGAAGTCTGGAACTCAAAGGCTGCTGTTCGGATCCTTTTGTCCCACAAGGGTGTTCCCTTAGTGTTGTGCTCTCTCCTTTTCCCCCGAGATAGAGCCTCCTGAGAGCTAAACTGCAGTGACTGTTGTTTCTCTTCTCAATCTAGCCACCCAGTGGAGCTACTGGACTCTGGACGGCTACTGGGGAGTGTCTGCAAAGAGTCATTCGATGTGATCCCTCTTCAGGTCTCTCAGCCGCGGATACCAGCACCTGCTCCAATGGAGGTAGCAGGGGAGTGAAGTGGACTCTGTGAGGGTCCTTGTTTGTATTTTTGTTAAGTGTGCTGGTTTTGTGTTGATCTCCAGCCAGGAGGTGGCACTTTCAAGAGCACATCGGCTATATCAGCACATCAGCACATCAGTATAGGGAGGATTAGGCAATGGGTGGGGCCATAGGGCTCTCAAGGGATTATGTCCTTTGTCTTTGGCTACCAGGTCAGCTAGAGAAAGACCATCAGGTGGGGGCACATCTGAGCTCAGGCTCTCCTTTGGTGAGGCTTGTCGTGGCTGCTGTGGGGGTTGGGAGTGTGGTTCCCAGGCCAATGGAATTATGTTCCTAGGGGGAGTTTGGTTGCTTCTGCTGTGTCACACAGGTCCCCAGGGAAGTAGGGGAAAGCCAGCAGTCACAGGTCTCACCCAGATCCCATGCAGCCCACAGCCTGAAAGGCTGGTCTCACTCCCGAGGTGGCCCCCTGCTCCTGCCACCCACCCCTGCAGCGAGTTTATTTCTAGGTAGCCGGTGAGCAGGGCTGAGAATGTTCTGCAGGCTCCAAGCCTCTCAGCTGAGAAAACAAGCAAACTCACAGGTTTTCAGCTGTCCCACGGAGCCTATAGCGGCAATTCACCTCCCTCAGAGGGTCTGTGGATTCTCTCAACTTTCCTGGTATGTTATTGTGGTGGTTCTTAGAGCAAAAGCTCATGGTGTGTGTCTACTCATGCTGCTCTGTCTGTCCTAGTGGGGGCTGCAAGTTAGTTTTGCCTCCTATCCTGCATTTTCCCTCTATTGGAAGTACTCTTGAAGTGAGAGTACCTTTGAAAAAGATTAGTGACTCTTGGAACCGGGTGAGGAACCGGGTGAGGTAACCACAATTGATCCCTTTGCAATCTAAGCTTCCATGGATCATCTTTCTTCTGCCCAGGTAAATCATCTCTCAGATTGTGTTCCCTCCCTTTGGTAGCAGCTCTCTGTTAACTTATTCAGGATCTGATTGGATTAAGATGCCTTGCATCTTTTCTGGGACTCAGACTTTTTGTCTTTTTTGGCAAGTCCTTTTTTTAGAAAGACAGTTTGTCTTTCTGGTCCTGGTAAGTGCACTTTTGGTTCAGTTTTGTTCTGACTAGTTCGTGTGTGCTTATACTTTCATTTGTTTCTTGATTCTTTTCTGCCTCTATTTCTGAACATCTTTTGAAAGAAAAATTTACTTTCTCAAAAATAGGCACGATTTGACCGTTTAAAAGCCATTAGGGCAATTGCCGCCATTCTTTTTTTTTTTTTTTTAAATTATTATACTTTGAGTTCTAGGGTACATGTGCATAATGTGCAGGTTTGTTACATATGTATACTTGTGCCATGTTGGTGTGCTGCACCCATCAACTCGTCAGCACACATCAACTCGTCATTTACATCAGGTATAACTCCCAGTGCAATCCCTCCCCCCTCCCCCCTCCCCATGATAGGCCCCAGTGTGTGATGTTCCCCTTCCCGAGTCCAAGTGATCTCATTGTTCAGTTCCCACCTATGAGTGAGAACATGTGGTGTTTGGTTTTCTGTTCTTGTGATAGTTTGCTAAGAATGATGGTTTCCAGCTGCATCCATGTCCCTACAAAGGACACAAACTCATCCTTTTTTATGGCTGCATAGTATTCCATGGTGTATATGTGCCACATTTTCTTAATCCAGTCTGTCACTGATGGACATTTGGGTTGATTCCAAGTCTTTGCTATTGTGTATAGTGCCGCAATAAACATACATGTGCATGTGTCTTTATAGCAGCATGATTTATAATCCTTTGGGTATATACCCAGTAATGGGATGGCTGGGTCATATGGTACATCTAGTTCTAGATCCTTGATTAATTGCCATACTGTTTTCCATAATGGTTGAACTAGTTTACAATCCCACCAACAGTGTAAAAGTGTTCCTGTTTCTCCACATCCTCTCCAGCACCTGTTGTTTCCTGACTTTTTAATGATTGCCATTCTAACTGGTGTGAGATGGTATCTCATTGTGGTTTTGATTTGCATTTCTCTGATGGCCAGTGATGATGAGCATTTTTTCATGTGTCTGTTGGCTGTATGAATGTTTTCTTTTGAGAAATGTCTGTTCATATCCTTTGCCCACTTTTTGATGGGGCTGTTTGTTTTTTTCTTGTAAATTTGTTTGAGTTCTTTGTAGGTTCTGGATAATGGTGCTGGGAAAATTGGCTAGCCGTAAGTAGAAAGCTGAAACTGGATCCTTTCCTTACTCCTTATACGAAAATTAATTCAAGATGGATTAGAGACTTAAATGTTAGACCTAATACCATAAAAATCCTAGAGGAAAATCTAGGTAGTACCATTCAGGACATAGGCATGGGCAAAGACTTCATGTCTAAAACACCAAAAGCAACAGCAACAAAAGCCAAAATTGACAAATGGGATCTAATTAAACTAAAGAGCTTCTGCACAGCAAAAGAAACTACCATCAGAGTGAACAGACAACCTACAGAGTGGGAGAAAATTTTTGCAATCTACTCATCTGACAAATTGCCGCCATTCTATGAGGGATGCCAGCATCTGAAGAAAAAAATCTCTTGTGTCAGGATAAACTAGTGCACAAACAGCCCAAGTTACCACTAGGGGGCCTGCCAGTCTCAAGAAAAATTTTGCGCGTCTAGGGAAAACTTGGTCATGGGACAGGCAATGAAAGTGCAGATTGCTTGCCAAGTAAAACAAAAATCCGGTGCCAGGCACACTGTAAAAGAAAACACCAGTCCAAACGCCTATCATTCCCTGACAGGGGTCTGCTCATAAAGCTTTCTTTTACTTTCAAGAGATTAGTAAGCAGAATGGGATCCCAAAATTCTAAAGCACATAATTATAATCCCCCTGGGACCCCTGCTGGCTCTATGTTTAAAAAATTATGGTCCTCTGTCTTGTGCACAATTTTAAATCAATAGCTATAGCACACAAAAACTAATTTGGATCCTCAGTGGTCATACTGGGGGGCATTTGAGCTCCCCAAACTTGTTTGGTTAGAACAAAATTAGAAGACTGTGGTCCTAACATTAAACAATCTGAATGGGAGACATACTTTAATTGGTACCTCAAAGCTTCTAAGTATGTTCAGGATTCTACGATTGCCTCCTTATGAGATACCATGGCAAAATTAACTGAGACAAGCAAATAGTTAAGGAAGGACAAGGCTGGAGGATCCCATACTTGTTCCTCATTGGAAAAGACTCCTCTTCCTTTTCCCCTGTTCCTTCTCTCTATTTCTTCTTTAAGTGAATTACCTTTCCCTATGGATTCCTCAGCTCCCACTATCTCTGAATCTGGTCCTGTTAAAACCTATCCCTTTAATGTTAAATTCACTGATCATTCCTCTAAATTCTAAATTTCTTTTGTTCCTTGGAGCAAGGCTGAACTTTAAGCCATTGTCACAGAATTCCCAAAGGTCATAGAGGACCTTTCCAATTTGCTGATAAAATTAACACAGTATTATAATTCTGACTTATCATCCAGGTTTTTCTCACCTGTGTCAGTTGGTTCATACAGTTTTTGTGAAGGTCAGGCCCAATATTGAATGGCCCAGGCTCCTTGATGTCACCCTGAGAGGGCTTTAGGTAAAAACACCCCCAAAGACTATAACAGAGCCTGAAGCATAGTGAGCAAGCAAGCGAACAAACTGAACAAAAACAACAAAACTTCATGAGGCTATTCTTGAGGCTTTTCCTGAAACCTGAGACTGGAATAAAATCCAAGACTGTACCCAAGAACCTAATGAACTAGATTAGGACTATTACAGTTGGCTCCAGGTTGTATTTGTAAAAAATTCTGGATTACCTATGGATGCTGAATCTACTCAATTAGCCTGTAATTCTAAGTTTGCGAATGGCCTTTCTCAATAACTTTCTCAGCTACATGGAACACTTCTGATTTAGTTAATCTGGCAAATAAGCTTGCCTGCACCCTGAGGACAGAACTAAAAAGACAACCACTAGCATTCTTAATCTTCAATTATAGGAAACGGAGGCTCCCAGACATAACACTAGGCAGAGACTCCCTGGGCTGTGCCAATGTTCCAGACAGCTGGAAGAGAGATTGCTGCAAAAGAAAGAGGGAATTTCATTCTCAACTCCCCCTATCTTCTCTCACATCTGAGACCACTCTCAGTGAAGGGGCTCCAAAGACATTTGGGGGATTTTCTCAGTTCTCCCACTTAATTTTCTGAGTGAAATGATCCTTCAAATTAGGAGTGTGGTTTTGTGTGTGTGTGTGTGTGTGTGTGTGTGTTTGTTTTTGAGACAGAGTTTTGCTCTTGTCTCCCAGGTGGAGTGCAGTGGCGCAATCTTGGCTCACTGCAACCTCTGCCTCCTGGGTTCAAGCTATTCTCATGCCTCAGCCTCCCGAGTAGCTGGGATTACAGGTGCCCACCACCATACCAAGCTAATTTTTGTATTTTCAGTAGAGATGGGGTTTCACCGTGTCGGGCAGACTGGTCTTGAACTCCTGACCTCATGAACCACCCGCCTCAGCCTCCCAAAGTGCTAGATTACAGGCATGAGCCACTGCAGCCAGCTGGAAATGTGGTCTTAACTGTGCTCATAAATGCCACAGCAATATTTTTCATTCTTAATCACCCTAGCCTCAGTGAGCCCCTGCCCCAGAGTAATAAAAAAATTATAAGTGGTGAGAGTTTCCATCAAGTCATTGACTGCTTTTATTTCACAGCCTATTTCTTTTCATCTTGGCCTTCTCTCCAAGACACCCACACCTTTTGCTTGTTAATTCTGCTCTGGTCCACCACCTTGGATGTGATTTTTTTTTGAAAAATACCATGCTAAAATTTCTTTTTCCCAAAAGGGGGAAATAATTTTAGAATTTGATAAACTAAACCGTCCTCACTCAACAGACCCCCAATTCTGTCATTTGTTAGGTCATTCCCTGTTCAGAAAACAAAAATAATGTCACTCATTTAGTGCTGAATCAAATACCTGTCTCTTTATAGGTAAAATATTTCATTGATATTTTCAAAATTCATAGTGTACCTTTTATTAAAATCCAGATTAACCTATTAAAACCCTTGCTTAATATTAAAGAGCCACTAAACCAGATGGCAATGCAAGGTATTAAACCTATTATAAAAGAATATAAAAAACAGTCTCATTATTCTCTGTACCCGTCCTTGGGGTACCCTAATCCTACCTACTAAAAGGCCAAACAACCATGGGAGGAGGTTTGTTCAGGAGCTCTCTCTGAGTAATAAACCATAGTATTATTACAAAGCACCCAGTGGTTCCAAATCCCCATACTGTATTAAACCCAGTACCCATTGATAGCAGATTTTTCACCATCACTGATCTGTGTATTACATTATTTATTATTTCAGGGGATCAAGCCAACCAATATCTTTTTGCTTTTACCTGGGAAGGCCAATATCTTTTTGTCTTCACCTGGACAGTAATGCCTCAGGGTTTTACTGAAAGTTCTTCTATTTTCTCAAATATTAAAGGCAGACTTAGAGGATGTAATTTTTCTTCAAGGCTCTTCTTTACTACAATATGTAGATGACTTCCTTCTTTGCTCTCCTTCACAGGCAGCCTGTGAAAAAGACAGTATATATCTATTAAAGCAAGTGGCTGCTTAAGGTCATAGTGTCTGTAAAGAAAAACTGCAGTGAGTAACAACTCAAGTGAAATAATAAAGCCATTTAATTTCAGAGAATGAATTACATTTAGAACCAGACCAGATTCAAGGCATTTTACAATTTCCTCAGCCCAAAACAAATGCCAGCTTTGTGAGTGGGTTTCTTGGATTCACTGACTACTTTTGAAACTGAATTCCTAACTTTTCTCTTCTGGTCCAACTCCTATGTACTTTATATAAATTTACCAAACCTAACCCCATTACCTGGACAAAATCATAAGGGTAAGTTTTTAAAAAGTCAAAGGAGAAACTGATAAATTCTCCAGTTCTAGGTAATCCTAAGTATAAACTCCTTTTTTTTTTTTTTCTCTTTCTCTATGAAAAGGAAGAAAATACTTCAGGGATCTTAACCCAAAAGCATGGAGGCCTACACCATCCTCCAGGATACTACAGTTGACAACTGGATCCCATCTCCTGTGGATTCCCTCTCTGCCTAAGAGCAGTCCCTGCTGCATCCCTGTTAGTCAAGGCAACTGAGAAGATAGTCATGGGATCCTCCCGACTGTGTTTTTTCTCATGCCATGGAAGCCCTTTTATACTGTCATCACACTCAGCATTTTTCTGCTAGCTGGCTAACCTCCTATGAGCCTCTCCTATTTACTATTCATCATATTATTCAATCATGCTCCAATAACCTTAACCCTGTGGCTCTCTGGACCTTTCCTTCAGATGAAACACCACGTGACTGCTTAACTCTGACAGACTAGCTTTTATTTTTTTATTTTTTATTTTTTAAATTTTTTATTATTATTATACTTTAAGTTCTAGGGTACATGTGCATAATGTGCAGGTTTGTTACATATGTATACTTGTGCCATGTTGGTGTGCTGCACCCATCAACCCGTCAGCACCCATCAACTCGTCATTTACATCAGGTATAACTCCCAATGCAATCCCTCTCCCCTACTCCCTCCCCATGATAGGCCCCGGTGTGTGATGTTCCCTTTCCCGAGTCCAAGTGATCTCATTGTTCAGTTCCCACCTACGAGTGAGAACATGCAGTGTTTGGTTTTCTGTTCTTATGATAGTTTGCTAAGAATGATGGTTTCCAGCTGCATCCATGTCCCTACAAAGGACACAAACTCATCCATTTTTATGGCTGCATAGTATTCCATGGTGCATATGTGCCACATTTTCTTAATCCAGTCTGTCACTGATGGACATTTGGGTTGATTCCGTCTTTGCTATTGTGAATAGTGCCGCAATAAACATACGTGTGCATGTGTCTTTATAGCAGCATGATTTATAATCCTTTGGGTATATACCCAGTAATGGGATGGCTGGGTCATATGGTACATCTAGTTCTAGATCCTTGAGGAATCGTCATACTGTTTTCCATAATGGTTGAACTAGTTTACAATCCTACCAACAGTGTAAAAGTGTTCCTATCTCTCCACATCCTCTCCAGCACCTGTTGTTTCCTGACTTTTTAATGATTGCCATTCTAACTGGTGTGAGATGGTATCTCATTGTGGTTTTGATTTGCATTTCTCTGATGGCCAGTGATGATGAGCATTTTTTCATGTGTCTGTTGGCTGTATGAATGTCTTCTTTTGAGAAATGTCTATTCATATCCTTTGCCCACTTTCTGATGGGGTTGTTTGTTTTTTTCTTGTAAATTTATTTGAGTTCTTTGTAGGTTCTGGATATTAGCCCTTTGTCTGATGAGTAGATTGCAAAAATTTTCTCCCATTCTGTAGGTTGCCTGTTCACTCTGATGGTAGTTTCTTTTGCTGTGCAGAAGCTCTTTAGTTTAATTAGATCTCATTTGTCAATTTTGGCTTTTGTTGCCGTTGCTTTTGGTGTTTTAGACATGAAGTCCTTGCCCATGCCTATGTCCTGAATGGTATTACCTAGGTTTTCTCCTAGGGTTTTTATGGTATTAGGACAGGCCAGCTTTTAATTCCTTGGGAGCGATTCCCGTGGACAATGCTGAGTTGTCCTGGTTTACAGATAGCTCACAAGAATGACTCCGGCAAGTATTGTGCAGGCTGTGCAGTCATGACTTCCTTTGAGACTGTAAAAGCAGCTCCTTTACTACTAGCTACTTCAGCCCGGCAGGCTGTTTGCCCTCACTCGAGCTTGAATCCTTGCTAAAGAAAAGACCATGTTTATGTAAGCAGCAGGTAAGTGATATGGTTTGGCTCTGTGTCCCCTCCCAAATTTCATATTGAATTCCCATGTGTTGTGGGAGGGACCCAGTGGTAGATAATTTAAATCATGAGGGCAGTTTTCTCCATACTGTTCTTATGGTAGTGAGTAAGTCTCATGAGAGCTGATGGTTTTATCAGGGGTTTCTGCTTTTGCATCTTCCTCATTTTCTCTTGCCACCACCATGTAAGAAGTGCCTTTCACCTCCCACCATGATTCTGAGGCCTACCCAGTCATGGGGATCTGTAAGTATAATTAAACTTCTTTTTCTTCCCAGTCTTGGGTCTGTGTTTATCAGTTGCATGGAAATGGACTAATATAGTAAATTGATACTGGAAGTAGGGCACTGCTGAAAAGATACCCAAAAATGTGGAAGCGACTTTAGAACTTGGCAACAGGCAGAAGTTAGAACAATTTGGAGGGCTCAGAAGAAGACAGGAAAATGTGGGAAAGTTTGAAACTCCCTAGATACTTGTTGAATGGCTTTGACAAAAATATTGATAATGATATGGACAATGAAATCCAGGCTGAGGTAGTCTCAGATGGAGATGAGTAGCTAGTTGGGAACTGGAGCAAAGATGACTCTTGTTATGTTTTTGTAAAGAGACTGGTGGCATTTTGCCTCTGCCCTAGAGATTTGTGGAACTTTGAACTTGAGAGAGATGATTTAGGGTATCTGGCAGAAGAAATTTCTAAGCAGCAAAGCACTCAAGAGGTGACTTGGGTGTTTTAAAAGGCATTCAGTTTTAAAAAGGAAGCAGAGCATAAAAGTTTGGAAACATTTGCAGCCTGACAATGTGATAGAAAAGAAAATTTTACCTTCTGAGGAGAAATTCAAGCCAGCTGCAGATATTTGCATAAATAATGAGCAGCTGAATGTTAATCTCCAAGACAAGGGGGAAAGCGTCTCCAGGGCATGTCAGAGACCTTTGCAGCAGCCTCTGTCATCACAGACCTGGAGGTCTAGGAGTGAAAAATGGTTTTGTGGGCAGGGCCCAGGGTTCCCATGCTGTGTGCAGTCTAGGGACTTGGTGTCCTGCGTCCTAGCCCCTCCTGCTAGCTGAAAGGGGCCAATGTAGAGCTTAGGCTATGACTTCAGATGGTGCAAGCTTCGAGCCTTGGCAGCTTCCATGTGGCGTTGAGCCTGTGGGTGCACAGAAGTCAAGAATTGAGGTTTGGGAACCTCTTCCTAGATTTCAGATCTAGGAAACACCTGGATGCCCAGGCAGAAGTTTGATGCAGGTGTGGGGATCTCATGGAGAACCTTTGCTAGGGCAGTGCAGAAGGGAAATGTGGGGTTGGAGCCCCCACAGAGTCCCTACTGGGGCACTGTTTTTGAATGGCTTTGACATTGTCCTAGTGGGACTGTGAGAAGAGGGCCACTGTCCCCCAGACCGCAGAATTGTAGAGCCACCCACAGCTTTCACCAGGTGCCTGGAAAAGCCACAGACACTCAATGCCAGCCTGTGAAAGCAGCTGAGAGGGAGGCTGTACTCTGCAAAGCCACAGAGGTGGAGCTGCCCAAGACTTATGGGAACCCACCTCTTACATCAGCATGACCTGGATGTGAGACCTGGGGGCAAAGGAGATCATTTTTCAGCTTTAAGATTTCACTGCCCTGCTTGATTCAGACTTGCATGGAGCCTGTACCCCTTTGTTTTGGCCAATTTCTCCCATTTGGAATGGCTGTATCTATCCAATACCCGTACCCCCGTTCTGTCTAGGAAGTAACCAGCTTGCTTTTGATTTTACAGGCTCATAGGAAGGAGGGACTTGCCTTGTTTCAGATGAGACTTTGGACTGTGGGCTTTTGGGTTAATGCTGAAAAGAGTTAAACTTTGAGGGACTGTTGGGAAGGGTTGATTGGTTTTGAAATGTGAGGACATGAGATTTGGAGGGTTCAGGGGTGGAATAATATGGTTTGGCTCTGTGTCCCCTCCCAAATCTCAACTTGAATTGTGTCTCCCATAATTCCCATGTGTTGTGGGAGGGACCCAGTGGGAAATAATTTGAATCATGGGGGCTGTTTCTCCCATACTGTTCTCTTGGTAGTGAATAAGTCTCATGAGATCTAATGGTTTTATTAGGGCGTTCTGCTTTCTCATCTTCCTCATCTTCTCTTGCTGCTGTCATGTAAGAAGTGCCTTTTGCCTCCTACTGTGATTCTGAGACCTCCTCAGCTATGTGGAATTGTAAGTCCAATTAAACCTCTTTTTCTTCCCAGTCTCAGGCATGTCTTTATCAGCAGCATGAAAATGGACTAATACAGTAAGCCTTTGGAGTTGTTCATAATTTTGATATGGTTTAGAAGTAAAGAGGTTTCCTCACTTCCAATGGAAACAAAATAAAGAATGGCCCTTATGTGCAAGAATTATTATATGCTATACAGTTACCTGATGCCCTAACCATGATCAAAGTCTCTGGCATTTCAAAATTAGACACTATGGAATCTAGGGAAAATCAGTTTGCTGATAATGCAGCAAAGAATGCTGTCCTTAAAAGATCCTACTGATCAAATTTCTATCATGGCCCAACTAGAAAAGTTCCCCCCAAATAATTCTGAAACAATTGCTAAAGAAGCACAGAATTGGGCACCTGGGGCCCCCCCAAAAAAATTGGAAAATAGTGGATGCTGATTCACTGATAAAGATATACTTTGATTTGGGCCGAATAAACAAACCTGTCCTGCCAGTCTCCATGAAATTTCCATTGTTTACTACTGTACATAACTTAAGCCACTGGACTACATAAAATATGTTTACTTCTATAAAACAATACTGGTCGAGTACCATCAATAAAGCAGTCAAAAAATACTTATTTTACTCTGCCCTACATTCCCTAAATCCAATCCTGGGAATCTGGGGTGCATAACCCTGGACATTTTAACCTCCATAATGGGCCATTCAAAGTTGGATTATATCCAGCTCCCTCCCTTGCACGGATACAAATATGTGTTAGTCTTGATCTGCATGTTCTCCCACTGGATTGAAGCATTCCTCTGAAGACAAGCCACGACATTAGCCATAAAGTCCTGTTAGAAAAGATAATCCATACCAGGGCCTCACTTGAGCTCCTGTCCTAAGCTCCCAGCAACTGATGGCTTCTCTTGAGTTCCTCTCTTGAGCTCCCAGCAACTGAGGAACTAATTTTACAGAACAAGTTATAATACAAATGTGGGCTATCTGGCCAATCTTACAGCACTTTAATTGTGCTTATCATCTCCAGCCCTCTGGACTAGTTGAAATGCGCCAACAGTACTCTTAAGACCCAACTGGCAAATTTTGTAGAAACCTTATGCTTACCGTGGCCAAAAGCCCTGCCTATAGTGCTTCAGAACTAAAAGGTCTCTCTTTGGAATACATAAGATCTCACAATTCACAATTATTACTGGGCACCCCATGCATTTGGCCCCAACTTCAAAGACCCAGAGTTCATAAAAGGTGAAATGCTTCAATATTATAAAGGTATAATCAAGGCTATGGATAAAAATCATGCTCTGGTAAAACAGTCTTTCCACCGTGCATCCCCAGGAGATGAAGACCTAAAACATCATAATTTACAATCAGGAGATTTTGTCTATTTGAAAAGGCATTTAAAAAGACTCCATCCAACCTCACTGAGAGGCCAATTTCCAGTCCTGTTAACCAACCCTTGTGCTGCCAAGCTTAAAGGAATTGATTCTTGGATATATGTATCTTATCTAAGGAAAACATCACTCCTCAGTGGACCTGCACTCCTGTCAATGAATTAACACTAAAAATTTCTAAGAATTGAACTTAGTTTATAAAATTAAAAATTTCTAAGATTTGAAGCAGATGGCATCTGTTTCTCCCAAGATGTTTGGATGACTTCTGTATACCCTTTCCTTATTTCTAATTCTTATTTTATCTTATCCATTTTTTATTTCCCCTGGAAGACGATATGCCTGTCCACATTTCCCAGTCTGTTGCTACAGGAGAAAACTTACTGATTGTTGGATCTGTCATAAGGAATCCTGATCTGTTCATGACTCTAGTGATCTTTTAGTACAATCTGTAACAAATTTTGCTAACATCTCAGCTCTAACCTCCTGTACAAAGTGTATCATGGGACCGTCCTATAAGGTTAAACTTTCTCATTCACCTTCTACTCCTGTCCTCTGTCTTAACTACTCAAAACAATGGTCTCCTAGTTGGGCCCTAGAGATGTGGAATGAATCATCTCTCTTAAAGTATTCCTTGGGTCTCTTTACAATATGTAAGAAAACTTGTTGGGACTGATTTTAAGAGGAAGGGCCATTAGCAGTTTATAGTAATATAACTGATCCCTGGTTTAATCCTGCCATACACAGAAAATTTACATATGGAAGAATTCTTTGTTTTCTTATCAGATATATTTAGTTTTGTGGGTGGGATATGTCAATATGGGCCTCTAGATATTTAGACACTTGGGCAATGGGAGGCTAATGTGTGTTGGGATGTTTTGTTTCTCTGTTGTCAATGCATAATAGATCTGAAACTGGTCATGCCCCTCTTATTTTATCAAAGGGTTAAATATGAGTTACCAGGTGGGCATGGGACTCTGGATTGCTTCCCTTGTCAGATCTTTTGTATAATGGTATGATATAGCCACTAATGAAGAAATGGTAAAAGATTGATTTGCTACCCTAGGAATTCTTGCAGACTTCACTGCAAGTATACAATAGCATTCATTGGCTTCTCTTGCCAGAGTAGTGTTGACAGAATTGCTCTTGATTATCTATTAGCTGAGCAAGGTGGTATCTATGCGATTGTTAATACTGCATGTTGTACCCAGGTTAACTCCTCCAGATAAGTTGAAGCTCAGTTACATAAACTAAAAGAACAAGTCCATCTGGCTACAAGTCTCACCCATTTCTCTGGGGTCATTTTATCTATTTAGTGGGTTGCCTTTGTTCATGGCTCAAAAGCATCATGCAAACTGGACTCATCATATTGCGGCTGTTTTTGCTCTGTATTTTCCTTTTTAACCTATGTAACTGTTGTCTGTTAAATCTTTGCAGAAGTACAACTCCTGACAAAATAATGTTGGCCCAGCAATTTGAGATGATAGTCAATGCCCATGGAACAGGAAAAATTAAATTTAATGATGAAATCCAGATGAGATAAGCCTAAGAATTTCACCTTCTGGCCTCCTTCTTGCTCAAATTTGGCTAAAAGGGTCTTGAGACTGACTTCCAGATGTTTATCACCTCCGCCTGATGTGGGATGAGATCAACTAACTACAACAGGTCTATCCCAGCACCAACGGACAATTCAAACCAGGCTACAGGCTAGTTGATGAATGATATTTTTAGAGAAAAATTGTTATCAAAAGAGGGAAATGTGAAAGTTGCCAATATCAGGATGAAATAACTTTTGTCACACCTAGAAAAAATAGGGCTGGGAAGGTATGAAGGAGAGGGGGCTCATGCTTACATGTCTGAGATAAGAACTATTTCCAAGAACTTTCTAAGAACTCCAGAAGACATCTCTGTGCATTGTCTGCTTTGCACAGCTTGCACGTTTCACACATATACATATGTTTCTATGACAAGGTTTATCACTAGACATTCTTTAGGACTGCAGTAATTCAGACAACATGCTCTCAGATAGCCATTTGCGCAGTAACAGCATTTTCACCAATGAACTGATGACAACTTTAGCTTTGAGCCTCTGGAGCCAGTGGATTCCATGTCTAAGCGGCTGACACAAACCTCTTCCTTCTTGCCAGTGAGAACTTTCCTTTACTCTGCCCTCACCAGATGCACTGGTGGCTTGTCATTTTGTGCACCTTGGGTTATAATCCTCATTTCTCATTCTTGAATAAACTCAACATATTTGGACATTTCTCTAATGCCTTTTTTTCCCCTAGGTGAACACTTGGCAGGACAATAGGCAGACAAGGAGCAGCTACATCCTCCTCCATCTAGCATGGCAGGGACGGTTGGGGCAGGGCCTGGCTAGGAGATAGGGGTTGGAGGGTGGGACCAGAGGCAGGGTTAGGCATGGGGACAGCACCACTGTGGGGCCTACCTGGCTCACTGTCCACTACCAGGTACTGGGATCCCCAGTTATTTTATTGCCTTACCATGAAAAGAAGTGAAAGCATTCCCTAAACATAATTTCATCATTTTCTTTATCTCTCTCCCTTCACATTTCTTCTTTTCTATTGCTCTTTCTCTCATAAAAGCAAGGGATATATCTCAAACTTGCTAAGTGATTCTATTGAAGCTTCTTCCATTAATCTTGAGATAAAGAGAAAAACACCCCTCTCCCTGTTAGGAGGATTTGGGGTTCAGTATGCAGCTTTCTCTGAAAGAAAACTCAGAGAGTTTTCTTATCTTATCTTATCTCCAGCTCTCTTATCTCCAGCTCTCAGTTCTTTTTAGATCCACATTAGATTGAGAGGCTTGTGTTACCATATTGATTATTATTATTATTTCTTATAAATATCTTCATTTTGTGTGTCACAACTCACTTTAGTATCTGTTGTCTCCCAGAACTTGGTGCCTCAGTTAAAACTTCCAGTTTAATATCCTGACACATGCTACTCCCTCTTCCTGTGGTCATCAGAACAAGATAAAATCTTGTGTGTCTGGATAGTTCTCATCTGGTAAGATTCAGGTAAAGAAACACGTTCTCTGAGAAGTTGTTTATATCCCCTTCCATCAGGCTGAGCTAATTATTACTCCTCAAACCCATACAGTGTTCCACATAAACTATTATAGTCTTTGCTACACTGAGTCACTCTGGAATCAGATGCCAAGATTCAAGTCTTCCTTTCACGAACTATGTGATCTTGGGGTGTTCTTCCCCTTTTAGAGCCTGAGTTTTTTAAACTTACCTTTTGGAGTTTTTGTCAGGATTAAGTTAGATGATTTTAAGGTATATTGAGTTCTTAGATCAGTCCCTGAGAGAACTGAGGTGACACTTATTTTGTCACTGAACATCTGTATGTGTTTGGGGAGAAAGGAAGTGTGGGTTATATTCTGGAAGGACAAGAAAGCAAGTGTGTTAATTATTATGTAAGGAGAGAGAAATGTCATATGTTTTTCCTAAAATTTCTGAAAGGGCTTCAACTTCCTGGATATCTGGTGCCTGGGTGAAAAGAGGAGCCATATCTTCACAAAAGTGGAAAATTCCTAAGAAATAGACGTGTGAAGGGCCAGACACATTTTATAACAAGTTTAAAATTTGGGAAAGGTCAGCCGTGATGGCTTCATTTTCATAACAGCCAAAGTGACATAACATGCTCAGAATATTTTCCAATTCCATTACCCAAGAAAAGAACAAATAAAGTCCTATAAAACATATCCTATTTTACTATTCCCTCAGATGCAAGAATAGCATCAGGAAAGCATTTCAGAGTGACAGCTGTGGAAGGAAGACAAGTGAGATATATTTTCAATAATTTGTATTTTTCTATTATCGAGGAAAAATGTTACATGGAATGTTTTAAAAGAAAGGCAAGACTGTGGAGCAAGATGGCCGAATAGGAACAACTCCAGTCTCCAGCTCCCAGCATGAGCGACACAGAAGACAGGTGATTTCTGCATTTTCAACTGAGGTACTGGGTTCATCTCACTAGGAATTGCCAGACAATCGGTGCTGGTCAGCTGCTGCAGCCCGATCAGTGAGAGCTGAAGCCAGGTGAGGCATTGCCTCACCTGGGAAGCACAAGGGGGAAGGGGATCCCTTTTCCTAGCCAGGGGAACTGAAACACACAACACCTGGAAAATCGGGTAACTCCCACCCCAATACTACGCTTTACCAAGGGTCTTAGAAAACGGGCACACCAGGAGATTATATCCCACACCTGGCCGGGAGGGTCACACGCCCAGGGAGCCTCCCTTATTGCTAGCACAGCAGTCTGTGATCTAACCACAAGGCAGCAGCAAGGCTGGGGGAGGGGCGCCCGCCATTGCTGAGGCTTAAGTAGATAAACAAAGTGGCTGGGAAGCTCCAACTGGGTGGAGCTCATAGCAGCTCAAGGAGCCCTGCCAGTCTCTGTAGACTCCACCTCTGGGGACAGGGCACAGCTAAACAACAACAACAACAACAACAACAACAGCAGCAGAAACCTCTGCAGATGCAAACGACTCTGTCTGACAGCTTTGAAGAGACCAGTGCATCTCCCAACATGGAGGCTGAGATCTGAGAAGGGACAGACTGCCTGCCGAAGTGGGTCCCTGACCCCTGAGTAGCCTAACTGGGAGACATCCCCCACTAGGGGCAGACCGACACACCACACCTCACACGGTGGAATACACCCCGGAGAGGAAGCTTCCAAAGCAAGAATCAGACAGGTACACTCACTGTTCAGCAATATTCTATCTTCTGCAGCCTCTACTGCTGATACCCAGGCAAACAGGGTCTGGAGTGGACCTCAAGCATTCTCCAACAGACCTACAGCTGAGGGTCCTGACTGTTAGAAGGAAAACTAACAAACAGGAAGGACACCTACACCAAAACCCCATCAGTACGTCACCATCATCAAAGACCAGAGGCAGATAAAACCACAAAGATGGGGAAAAAGCAGGGCAGAAAAGTTGGAAATTCAAAAAATAAGAGCGCATCTCCTCCTGCAAAGGAATGCAGCTCGTCGCCAGCAACGGATCAAAGCTAGATGGAGAATGACTTTGACGAGATGAGAGAAGAAGGCTTCAGTCCATCAAAATTCTCAGAGCTAAAGGAGGAATTACGTACCCAGCACAAAGAAACTAAAAATCTTGAAAAAAGAGTGGAAGAATTGATAACTAGAATAATTAATGCAGAGAAGGCCATAAACGAACTGACAGAGATGAAAACCATGACACGAGAAATAAGTGACAAATGCACAAGCTTCAGTAACCGACTCGATCAACTGGAAGAAAGAGTATCAGCGATAGAGGATCAAATGAATGAAATGAAGCGAAAAGATAAACCAAAAGAAAAAAGAAGAAAAAGAAATGAACAAAGCCTTCAAGAAGTATGGGATTATGT
>NC_037683.1:18322744-18336911 GCF_003255815.1 Theropithecus gelada | reverse complement strand
ATTCAAAAGCTAGCAGAAGGCAAGAAATAACTAAGATCAGAGCAGAACTGCAGGAGATAGAGACACAAAAAACCCTCCAAAAAATCAATGAATCCAGGAGTTGGTTTTTTGAAAAGATGAACACAATTCATTGACCACTAGCAAGACTAATAAAGAAAAAAAGAAAGAAGAATCAAATAGATGCAATAAAAAATGATAAAGAGGATATCACCACCGACCCCACAGAAATACAAACTACCATCAGAGAATGCTATAAACACCTCTACGCAAATAAACTAGAAAACCTAGAAGAAATGGATAATTTCCTGGACACTTACACTCTCCCAAGACTAAACCAGGAAGAAGTTGAATCCCTGAATAGACAAATAGCAGGCTCTGAAATTGAGGCAATAATTAATAGCCTACCAACCAAAAAATCCAGGACCAGATGGATTCACAGCTGAATTCTACCAGAGGTACAAGGAGGATCTGGTACCATTCCTTCTGAAACTATTCCAATCAATAGAAAAAGAGGGAATCCTCCCTAACTCATTTTATGAGGCCAACATCATCCTGATACCAAAGCCTGGCAGAGACACAACAAAAAAAGAGAATTTTAGACCAATATCCCTGATGAACATTGATGCAAAAATCCTCAGCAAAATACTGGGAAACCGGATCCAGCAGCACATCAAAAAGCTTATCCACCATGATCAAGTGGGCTTCATCCCTGAGATGCAAGGCTGGTTCAACATACACAAATCAATAAATGTAATCCAGCATATAAACAGAACCAAAGACAAAAACTACATGATTATCTCAATAGATGCAGAAAAGGCCTTTGAGAAAATTTAACAGCCCTTCATGCTAAAAACGCTCAATAAATTCGGTATTGATGGAACGTATCTCAAAATAATAAGAGCTATTTATGACAAAACCACAGCCAATATCATACTGAATGGGTAAAAACTGAAAAAATTCCTTTTGAAAACCAGCACAAGACAGGGATGCCCTCTCTCACCACTCTTATTCAACATAGTGTTGGAAGTTCTGGCTAGGGCAATCAGGCAAGAGAAAGAAATAAAGGGTATTTAGTTAGGAAAAGAAGAAGTCAAATTGTCCCTGTTTGCAGATGACATGATTGTATATTTAGAAAACCCCATTGTCACATTTTCTTAATCCAGTCTCTGTATTTCCTGAATTTTGAATGTTGGCCTGCCCTACTAGGTTGGGGAGGTTCTCCTGGATGATATCCTGAAGAGTGTTTTCCAACTTAATTCCATTTCCCCCCTCACTTTCAGGCACATATACACCATGGAATACTATGTAGCCATTAAAAAGGATGAGTTTGTGTCCTTTGTAGGGACATGGATGCAGCTGGAAACCATCATTCTCAGCAAACTATTGCAAGAACAGAAAACCAAACACCACATGTTCTCACTCATAGGTGGGAACTGAACAATGAGATCACTTGGACTCAGGAAGGGGAACATCACACACCGGGGCCTATCACGGGGAGAGGGGAGAGGGGAGGGGGGAGGGATTGCATTGGGAGTTATACCTGATGTAAATGACGAGTTGATGGGTGCTGACAAGTTGATGAGTGCAACACACCAACATGGCACAAGTATACATATGTAACAAACCTGCACGTTATGCACATGTACCCTTGAACTTAAAGTATAATAATAATAAAAAAAAGGAAAAGAAAAAAAAGAAAGGCAAGTATCAGTTAGAATAATGTTTTTTTTTCCTCAAGAATTTTCTTTTTTTCTTTTCTTTCTTTTTTCAGACAGAGTCTTGCTCTGTCATCCAGGCTGGAGTGCAGTGGCACAATCTTGGCTCACTGCAACCTCCGTCTCCCAGATTCAAGTAACTCTTCTTCCTCAGCCTCCCGAGTAGCTGGGACTACAGGCTTGTGCCACCATGCCAGGCTAATCTTTTGTATTTTTAGTAGAGATTGAGTTTCGCCATGTTGGCCAGGCGGATCTCGAACTCCTGATCTCAGGTGATCCATCTGCCTCGGCCTCCCAAGGTGCTGAGATTACAGGTGTGAGCCACTGCGCCCGACCTACTCAAGAGTTTTCTTAAGGCTCCCTTGATGTCTTTATTTCTCAGACTGTAAATGAAGGGGTTCAACATGGGAGTGACTACTGTGTATATCACTGAAGCAATTATGTTCTTGTCATTAGTGTTGCTGGATGGGGGAAGAAAATAGAGACCAATAATGGTCCCATAATAGAGAGTCACTGCTGAGAGGTGGGATCCACAAGTGGACAAGGCTTTGCATATGCCATTAGTAGAGGGAATCTGGAGGATGGTGACTGCAGTGTGACCATAAGAAACCAGGATACACAGGAATGGAAGCATAATGGCTGTCAATCCTGCTGTAAAGATTGCTAACTGATTGAGGGAGGTGTCTGAGCAGGACAACTTGAGCAGGGCACCAAGGTCACAGAAGAAGTGAGGGATGATGTGATCAGCACAGAAGGAAAGCCAGGCCAGGAGGAGAGTGTGCAAAAGAGCACACGCACAAGCGATGACCCAGGACCCAGCCACCAGCATGACACACTGACTCTGACCCATGATGATGGCATAATGTAGAGGGTGACAGATGGCCACATACCTGTCATACGCCATTGAAGTGATAAGGAAACTGTCTAAGTCAGCAAAGAATATGAAAAAATATGTCTGTGAAATGCACCCCTTGTAAAAGATAGCTAGGTGCTGGGTCTGCATGTTCATCATCATCTTAGGGACATCATCATCTTAGGGACAGTGACAGATGAAAAGTAGACGTCAGTGAGGGCCAAGTGGCTGAGGAAGAAGCACACGGGGTTGTGAAGGTGAGAGTCCAGCCGGATGAGCAGGATGATGAGCAGGTTCCCCAGCACTGTGGTCAGGTACATGCCCAGGAACAGGGTGAAGAACACGGCCTGCTGCTCTGGCCGGATGGGGAGGCCCAGGAGGAGGAACTCGGACACGCTGCTTTGGTTCTCAGGGCTCATGTTTATATCAGCTGGAGGGCACTAGGGAAATTTGAAGGAAAAGAAAATGATATGTCTTGGAATAAGAAATGATAACTGTGGCATAGGATAATAGAGATGTTCTTTGGACTTAGGGAATGTCTTCATATTTTCTTACATTTGCCACATATTTTGCTGCAAATGTGCTGAAAAAGAAATGTAAGTTTAGTCGATATAGCTACTTTCTTTCAGAATCTGGTCTCTGTAAATGACAGGACTAAAAGTTGTTTGTTAAATGTTTTTAAATACACTGTTCCAATAACTCATGTATTGTAACTGATTCAATAGCCTTCAATATATGAGCTGGGTGGTACTGTTATTATTTCTACTCTTTAGATGTGAAAGCTAATACAGACAGTCTTATAGTCATAGCAATAGGAAGAGGAGAAGCTGTGATTTGGACCCAAGTTGCTTGACTCCATAGTTTCTTCTGTGGAAACAAAGCAATTATTTGACATTGGAAATCTCATTGACTTATTTTGTGTGTAATGACCTATTTAACTCTGTATACCCGGCTTGTCTACACAATGCATGATTATTTCTAATTTATTCATTGTTTATAGACCCCGAATCTTTTTTTAAGACATAACACTTTATTTATTAAAAAAACTTCCATGTAAACAATTACTCCAAAAGACAACAAAGCAATTTATTTTGAATGATTTTTCCAAGGACATGCCCACACATTTTATCATGATATATATGTACTATTCTAGAAGGTGGGGAGGGTGGTACCATTGAAAGTCCAGGTAAAGAAATCATAATGCAAAGTAAGCAACAAGATAGAAAATCCTTCTTATAGTTTCAGATCCATACATTAATTGCTCTGATCTTTTTTTGGTTGTTTGAGACAGAGTCTCACTATGTTGTCCAGGCTGGAGTGCAGTGGCAAGATCTCAGCATCTGCCTCCTGGATTCAAGCAGTTTTCCCAGCTAATTTTTTATTTTTAGTAGAGACGGAGTTTCACCATGTTGGTGAGGCTGGTGTCGAATTCCTAACCTCATGATCCACCCACCTCAGACTGCCTGAGTGCTGGGATTACAGGTGTGAGCTACTGTGCCTGGCCTAATTTCTCTGATCTTTTTAAAGTTTAAGTGTAAGATACGTAATTCTATGTTTAAATATCAATGTGTAGCATGAAAACATATATATATTCCTCCAGGCTCAACCACAGGTGACAATGTCTCTTGGGGACCCAGCAGTGAATTCCTCTCACAGTCTGTCTAAGGAGCACTGGCTAAGTGAGATTTCACATTTGGTGGATTTCAGCCATCTCATCAATTTCTCCATGCTACTGAAATCTCATTGTTCCACTCAGAATTTGTCTTCTCCCCAGTATGGCTTTCAAAGCATTTTATTGACTGTGTCAAGCCAGAGTAAGCAAAATGCTGATAAGTTTGGATTTCCTCCTCTAGTCTCTCAGCCTTTCTGTTTTATTGTTTGGTATCTCATTTCTATATGACATCAGATGCCATATTAGAAGTTCCTGCTTGATCTTGAGATATATCAAAGGTACTGACTAATGAGGCATTAAACACAACTTAAATTCAGTCTTTAATCACTCCACTTCTAAAAACATTTAATAGTGTAATTAGGAAAAATTAATAAAGACTTGGAAACATCACATCATAATAAATTCAGATATTAGCAAGGCTGTCAGTTGCTGTTACTCTATGCTAAATACCAGTACCAGAAGGATGAGACAATTTCTCAACATATTTGGAAACAATCCTTCAGGTTAAGATATGAGCTGGATGTCTTACTTTGGTCTATTCTTTTTCATGTTTCCATGTTCCTTTCTCTTTTTCTTGAAAGATTAGACCTAGAATCTATCATAACCAATTAATGCATACTCTATATAAATTTGTTGATCAAATAAAATGTTAGATCTAGTTAAATTTATTATAACAGCTTTATTAAAAAACTTTTACTGGGCTTAGTTCAAGAACCAGCTTTTGCTCTAACAATCCTGGGGCCCCATGTTATTTAGTTGCCACATGGCCTCACATTCAAAGAAATACAGTCTAAAAGCTAAAAGTAATTTCAACAGGAATTCTATTTTTTCAGCATCTCTGAAATAACTTATAAGCAATTTATTTTTCAACTCACATCAATATTTATCATATTTCTCAAAGTACTCTTTTTTTATAAAAAGAGAAGGCAGGAATTCACTATAACACATCACAGCTTGTTACAAATAATAAATATTTGCAAGCGATTAAAACAAATAATAAATATTTACAAGGATAAACCAATGAAACAATGAATAAAAATATAGCGCTTAGAAATAGACATGTTTGTAATGAGGACCATGAGACTGACAAAAGTACATTAAAAAGAGAAAGTAGTAAAAAGGAACTGTTCAACAAATGCTGCTGAGGAAGTCGGCTATCTATAAAGGAAAAATAATACTATATCCCTACCTCACATCATTAGAAAACTTTATAGATTATGTTGATGACCTTAGGGTAAAGCATATTTCTTTCTAACTTTTTTTTTTTATGTTCAAGGGCATAAGTGCAGGCTTGTTACATAGGTAAACTCGTGTCATGGGGGTTTGCTGTTCAGATTATTTCATTGCCCAGGTATTAAGCTTAGTACCCATTCGTTATTTTTCCTGATCCTCTCCCTCCTCCCATCATCCATCCTCTGAAAGGCCCTAGTGTGGGTTTTTCTCCTCTATGTGTCCATGTGTTCTCATCATTTAGCTCCCACTTACAAGTGAGCACAGGCAGTATTTGGTTTTCTTTTCCCGTGTTAGTTTGCTAAGCATAATGGATTTGGTTCCATCCATGTCCCTGCAAAGGACGTGATCTCATTCATTTTTCATGGTAAAGCACATTTCTTAGTCAAGATCCCCAAAGCACACAGGATAAATGAATGTTCTGTTAAGGCTGATAACATTAAAATGAAGTTTCATTACAACAGCAACCACCAACACCACAAAGCCACAGATGGGAGAATACATACTGCCACAAACCAACAAAACAGTAGTATTCCAGACACATAGAGAACTATGAATCAATAAAGGAAAGACAAAAGCTCAATAAGGAAAAGACAACCTTAATTAAAATATGGCAAAAAATACAAACTAGAAACTCACCGAAAATGAAGTCTGAATGGCCAACAAACATATTAAGTGTGTGTGGGGGAGTCCACTTTCAAAATGATAAAGTAAATAAAAGCTAAAACAATGGTAAGATAGCACTGCTGAAATTTTTAAAATATACATGAAGACACCGTGAATTGGCAAGTATATGAAGAAAAGGAACTCTCATACATTGCTATTAGATAGTTAAATTGGGAAGGACAGTCTCTTCAAAAAATGGTGATGAAAAACTGGATATCCACATGCAGAACAATGAAGCTAGACCCCTATCCTTTACAATATATAAAAATAAACTATAAGAGCATTAAGGACTTAATTGTATGATCCCAAACAGTAAAACTATTAGAAGAAAACTTAGGGGAAATACTTCAAGACATTAATTTAGACAAGGAGTTTTTTGATAAGACCTCAAAAGCACAGGTGACAAAAGCAAAAATAGACAAATAAGATTATATCAAACTAGAAAACTTCTGCACAGGAAAAGAAACAATCAACTGAGTGAAAAGATAACCTACAGAAGGAAAGAAAATATTTTTGAACTGTGTGTCTGACAAGTTAATTTCCAGAATATACAAGGAAATGAAACCACCTAATAGCAAAAGCAAACAAACAAAAACAATCAAATTTTAACATGGGCAAAAGACCTGAATACATATTTCTCAAAAGAAGACATACAAATGGCCAATAGGTATGTGGAAAACCACTCAGATTACTAATTATTATGGAGATGCAAATTAAAACCACTATGAGCTATGACCTCACCGCAAATAGAATGGTTATTATGAAAAAGACAAAAAAAAAACCCAAAAAACAAAAAACAAAAACAACCAAATGCTGGCCTGGATGTGGAAAAAGGGGAAGACTTACACATGGTTGGTGGGAATATAAATTATATAGTCATTTTGGAAAACACTATGGATATTTCTTAAAAATTTAGAACTACTATATGATCCAGCCATCTCACTACTGAGTATATATTCAAAGGAAATACAGTCAGTAACTTGGAGCGATATCTGCATGTTTATTGCAGCACTATTCACAATAGCCAAGATATAGAATCAACATAAATGTCCATCAGTGGATAAATGGATAAAGAAAATGTATATATACACAATGGAATACTATTGAGACATAAAAAGGAATAGAGTCCTGTCAGTGCGGCAACATGGATGAACCTGGAGGACATTACGTTAAGTGAAATAAGTTCTGACACAGAAAAATACCTACTGCATGATCTCACTATATGTGGACTCTAAATAAGGTGATCTCATAAAAACAGAGAGTAGAATAGTGGTTACCAGAGCCTGGGAGGGTAGGCAGGATGAGAGATGGGAAGGAATTGTTCAACAGCTACAAAGTTACAGTTAGATAGGAGAAATAAGTTCTGGTGCTCTACTGTACAGTAGAGTAAATATGGTTAATAATATTGTATATTTCAAAAGAGTTGGAAGAGAGGATTTTGAATGCTTTCATCACAAAGAAATGATAGATGTATGACGTGATGGATACGTGACTTATACAATGTATATATGTATCAAAACATCACACTGTACCCCATAAATACATACAATTATTGTGTGTCAATTAAACATAAATAAAAAGGTTCATCGATTTAAATTGTTCATCTATTTGAACAGTTTAAATTGACTTATCTGTTAAATATTTCTCATAAAATTGAAGATTTACTTCTCTTGATGTATTTCTCCATAGATGCTGTAAAAAATTGCTCACAATTGTCCAGAAGGAAAAAGGCCACATTATTATTTAGAACTTTGTTTGTAATAGTGAAGAACTGAAACAATTAATTGTTCAATTGTCAAGAACTAGATAAACAGAAGTTAATCTATTTATATAATTCTATCCTGCAATAAAAAGGAATAAACTGTATGCCATGTGTGTCTACATAGATGGATCTTTAAAAATTAATTTAGGGTTAACATACAAACTATGCTCATGTATAATATATCAATTAAAACACAGAACAACACTATATATTATTTATGGGCACATATGTGTGGTAAAAGTACAAAAACAAGTATAAAAAGTATTCAAAGGTATTAAGAATTTCTTTGTAGTGGTTAAACCTAGAAAAGGAGAAAGCAGGCGGGGCACAGTGACCCACACCGGTAATCCCAGCACTTTGGGAGGTCGAGACGGGCGGATCGCGAGGTCAGAAGATTGAGACCATCCTGGCTAACACGGTGGAACCCCGTCTCTACTAAAAATACAAAAATTAGTCAGGCTTAGTGGTGGGCGCCTGTAGTCCCAGCGACTCGGGAGGCTAGGCAGGAGAATGGCCTGAACCTGGAAGGCGGAGCTTGCAGTGAGCCGAGATTGCTTCTCTGCACTCCAGCCTGGGCAATAAGAGAAAAAAAAAAAAAAAAAAAAAAAAAAAGGAGAAAGCAAAGGGGATATATAGTATGCAACATATGCTGTGCTGATAACATTCTGTGTTGCTTGTTTAAAGGTCAGAAACAAATGTGACAACATGTTGATGTTTGTTAAATCTGAGTGATGAGTACCTTAAGTCATATGTTTTACTTCTCTCTATTTTTGAACTACTAAGTAATTAATATATTTCTCTAAATAAAAAATAAATGCTTCTGAGGTCACGTTCTCTAAAAAATGTTATTAGTTGAAAAGGGTGAGGTAGAGGATAGAGAATGAGGTTTGTTCATTAGCAGCCAGGAGGTCAGACAGAAAAAATTTGTCTGAGGTAAACCCAATTTATAATAAGAGTTATTAGTTTGGTGAATGCACTGTGTATCTCAGTTATATATGTATCTTAAAAAGCATGGCTTCATGAAGTAATCAATATTAGGAGCTCATTATGCCTTCCTCTATTTTTCTCCATCAATTTCCAAGGTTCTCTTATTTCTATGTTTTCCCACCAGTAGTTAAAATAATTTTTACTATTTTGGGGGGAATATTTTGTTTGGTTTTTTGAGACGAAGTCTCACTCTGTCGCCAGGCTGGAGTGCAGTGGTGTGATCTCGGCTCACTGCAACATTCACCTCCTGGGTTCAAGAGATTCTCCTGCCTCAGCCTCCCAAGTAGCTGAGACAACAGGCATGCACCACCACACCCAGCTAATTTTTGTATTTTTAGTAGAGATGGGGTTTTACCGTGTTGGCCAGGATGGTCTCGATCACTTGACCTTGTGATCCGCCTCCCTCGGCCTCCCAAAGTGCTGGGATTACAGGCGTGTGCCACTGCGCCTGGCCAATAATTTTTACTATTAAATTTAATGAAACTACTTTGGCCAATCTATACAGCCAATGGGCAAATTATCCCCTTGGCCTATGGTAAAGAGCAAATCTCCTGCTCTTAGGCCAGGTAGTCAAATCTAAAGAGCTTCTTAACATAAAGATGCTAAAATGAAGCACAGAGTCCATGCTCTGAAAATTCTCTCCCATTTAAAGACAGAGCAAAAATTTCTGCTGTTCATTCCTACCTAAGCTGTGAGCAATTCAATGAGAGAAAAAGAAAAGAAAGTAGGACAAGAAGACAGCGTGCAGGACCAGGTGCGTTGGCTCACACCTGTAATCCTAACACTGGAAGGCCGAGGAGGGTGGATCGCTTGATCTCAGTAGTTTGAGAGCAGCCTGGGCAACATGGTGAGACCTTGTGTCTTCCAAAAATACAAAAAATTAGCCAGGAATGGTGGTATGCGCTTGTGGTCCCAGCTACTCAGGAGGCTGAGGTGGGAGGATCTCTTGAGCCTGGGAGGTTGAGGCTGCAGTGAGCTGAGATTGTGCCACTGCACTCCATCCTGCGTGATACAGTGAGACCCTGTCTTCAAACAAACAAACAAAAACAGTGTGCAAAAGCCCCATCATCACTTTCTCAACCAGATTCAAAAGGCAACCATGTCCTACTAGTCCTGGACAGGAAGAGTGTAAATATGAGCCAACTTAACCTAGTAGGTGAAAATTAATGCCAAATGATAACTTTCAGTAACTACAGCAAAGTAGCCAACTGGCTCCGTGTAATATTGAATTAGAATTTAAGCAGAATTAGAATATTTATGAATGCTTTACTGTTAAGCCCAGAAACAAGTGAAAGCTAGTTTGTTACTTAGTCTTAGAGGCTAAAGGCTTTCTGCACAGAATCCAGCATTTTGGATCCAGACTTGACCCCCAAATCTTCATAGATTGTGGAAAATGAGTGATAAAACCATATCTCTAAGTTTCTTAACATTCTTCAGATTATCTGGGTTAGTTTTGTTTTCCAAGTGAATGTGCAATGTGATGTGATTTTCAGAACAACATTGAGAGTTCCCTATCCCCACCCAAGACATCACCCTCAATAGCTTGCTGATATCTGAAATTCTTTTAGCAAGAGAAAAAAGGCTTACATTTCCAACTAGAGGTTAGGTTTCAAGGTAAATATTCCTGGGAGAGAGAGCCCTATGGCCAACACTCTCACTCAGATAGAATGGCTGAGAGCAATTTATTTGGGGATTCAGGTTTGGATGGCAGAACAAATTCACTGGCTTCCTCAGACAAAGTGAGGAGAGAAGGTAGGGGATTAGAGGCAGAATGAAAGCAGAGGCTGCAGACAGTGAGAACAAATTTACTATCTTTTCAATTTGGCTGCAATGACTGCTATAAGGCTGGGCAGTAGAAATAGTTGCATTGTTAAGAAATCTGATATAGTGCTTAATTTGGACCAGGTGATTTTCTTTCTTTTTTTTTTCTTTTATTATTATTATTATTATTATTATTATTATTATTATTATTATACTTTAAGTTCAAGGGTACATGTGCATAACGTGCAGGTTTGTTACATATGTATACTTGTGCCATGTTGGTGTGCTGCACCCATCAACTTGTCAGCACCCATCAACTCGTCATTTACATCAGGTATAACTCCCAATGCAATCCCTTCCCCCTCCCCCCTCTCCATGATAGGCCCAAGTGTGTGATGTTCCCCTTCCCGAGTCCAAGTGATCTCATTGTTCAGTTCCCACCTATGAGTAAGAACATGCAGTGTTTGGTTTTCTGTTCTTGCGATAGTTTGCTGAGAATGATGGTTTCCAGCTGCATCCATGTCCCTACAAAGCACACAAACTCATCCATTTTTATGGCCGGATAGTACTCCATGGTGTATATGTGCCACATTTTCTTTTATTTATTTATTTATTTATTATTACTCTTATACTTTAAGTTCTAGGGTACATGTGCATAACGTGCAGGTTTGTTACATATGTATACTTGTGCCATGTTGGTGTGCTACACCCATCAACTCATCAGCACCCATCAACTCGTCATTTACATCAGGTATAACTCCCAATGCAATCCCTCCCCCCGCCCCCCTCCCCGTGATAGGCCCCGGTGTGTGATGTTCCCTTTCCCGAGTCCAAGTGATCTCATTGTTCAGTTCCCACCTATGAGTGAGAATATGCGGTGTTTGGTTTTCTGTTCTTGTGATAGTTTGCTAAGAATGATGGTTTCCAGCTGCATCCATGTCCCTACAAAGGACACAAACTCATCCTTTTTTATGGCTGCATAGTATTCCATGGTGTAATGTGCCACATTTTCTTAATCCAGTCTGACACTGATGGACATTTGGGTTGATTCCGTCATTGCCATTGTGAATAGTGCCGCAATAAACATATGTGTGCATGTGTCTTTATAGCAGCATGATTTATAATCCTTTGGGTATATACCCAGTAATGGGATGGCTGGGTCATATGGTACTTCTAGTTCTAGATCCTTGAGGAATTGCCATACTGTTTTCCATAATGGTTGAACTAGTTTACAATCCCACCAACAGTGTAAAAGTGTTCCTATTTCTCCACATCCTTTCCAGCACCTGTTGTTTCCTGACTTTTTAATGATTGCCATTCTAACTGGTGTGAGATGGTATCTCATTGTGGTTTTGATTTGCATTTCTCTGATGGCCAGTGATGATGAGCATTTTTTCATGTGTCTGTTGGCTGTATGAATGTTTTCTTTTGAGAAATGTCTGTTCATATCCTTTGCCCACTTTGTGACGGGGTGGTTTGTTTTTTTCTTGTAAATTTGTTTGAGTTCTTTGTAGGTTCTGGATATTAGCCCTTTGTCAGATGAGTAGATTGCAAAAATTTTCTCCCATTCTGCAGGTTGCCCGTTCACACTGATGGTAGTTTCTTTTGCTGTGCAGAAGCTCTTTAGTTTAATTAGATCCCATTTGTCAATTTTGGCTTTTGTTGCCGTTGCTTTTGGTGTTTTAGACATGAAGTCCTTGCCCATGCCTATGTCCTGAATGGTATTACCTAGGTTTTCTCCTAGGGTTTTTATGGTATTGGGTCTAATATTTAAGTCTCTAATCCATCTTGAATTGATTTTCATATAAGGAGTAAGGAAAGGATGAAGTTTCAGCTTTCTACTTATGGCTAGCCAATTGTCCTAGTACTATTTATTAAATAGGGAATCCTTTCCCCATTTCTTGTTTTTCTCAGGTTTGTCAAAGATCAGATGGCTGTAGATGTGTAGTATTATTTCTGAGGACTCTGTTCTATTCCATTGGTCTATATCTCTGTTTTGGTACCAGTACCATGCTGTTTTGGTTACTGTAGCCTTGTAGTATAGTTTGAAGTCAGGTAGCATGATGCCTCCAGCTTTGTTCTTTTGACTTAGGATTGTCTTGGCAATGCGGGCTCTTTTTTGGTTGCATATGAACTTTAAAGCAGTTTTTTCCAGTTCTGTGAAGAAACTCATTGGTAGCTTGATGGGGATGGCATTGAATCTATAAATTACCTTGGGCAGTATGGCCATTTTCACGATATTGATTCTTCCTATCCATGAGCATGGTACGTTCTTCCATTTGTTTGTGTCCTCCTTTATTTCACTGAGCAGTGGTTTGTAGTTCTCCTTGAAGAGGTCCTTTACATCCCTTGTAAGTTGGATTCCTAGGTATTTTATTCTCTTGGAAGCAATTGTGAATGGAAGTTCATTCATGATTTGGCTCTCTGTTTGTCTGTTACTGGTGTAGAAGAATGCTTGTGATTTTTGCACATTAATTTTGTATCCTGAGACTTCGCTGAAGTTGCTTACCAGCTTAAGGAGATTTTGGGCTGAGATAATGGGGTTTTCTAAATATACAATCATGTCATCCGCAAACAGGGACAATTTGACTTCTTCTTTTCCTAACTGAATACCTTTTATTTCTTTCTCTTGCCTGATTGCCCTAGCCAGAACTTCTAACACTATGTTGAATAAGAGTGGTGAGAGAGGGCATCCCTGTCTTGTGCCAGTTTTCAAAGGGAATTTTTCCAGTTTTTGCCCATTCAGTATGATATTGGCTGTGGGTTTGTCAAAAATAGCTCTTATTATTTTGAGATACGTTCTATCAATACCGAATTTATTGAGCATTTTTAGCATGAAGGGCTGTTGTATTTTGTCAAAGGCCTTTTCTGCATCTATTGAGATAATCATGTGGTTTTTGTTTTTGGTTCTGTTTATATGCTGGATTACGTTTACTGATTGGTGTATATTGAACCAACCTTGCATCCCAGGGATGAAGCCCACTTGATCATGGTGGATAAGCTTTTTGATGTGCTGCTGGATCCTTTTTGCCAGTATTTTGCTGAGGATTTTTGCATCAATGTTCATCAGGGATATTGGTCTAAAATTCTCTTTTTTTGTTGTGTCTCTGCCAGGCTTTGGTATCAGGATGATGTTGGCCTCATAAAATGAGTTAGGGAGGATTCCCTCTTTTTCTATTGATTGGAATAGTTTCAGAAGGAATGATACCAGCTCCTCCTTGTACCTCTGGTAGAATTCAGCTGTGAATCCATCTGGTCCTGGACTTTTTTTGGTTGGTAGGCTATTAATTATTGCCTCAATTTCAGAGCCTGCTATTGGTCTATTCAGGGATTCAACTTCTTCCTGGTTTAGTCTTGGGAGAGTGTAAGTGTCCAGGACTTTATCCATTTCTTCTAGATTTTCTAGTTTATTTGTGGAGAGGTGTTTGTAGTATTCTCTGATGGTAGTTTGTATTTCTGTGGAGTCGGTGGTAATATCCCCTTTATCATTTTTTATTGCGTCTATTTGATTCTTCTCTCTT
>NC_037683.1:18304455-18317812 GCF_003255815.1 Theropithecus gelada | reverse complement strand
CGGTTGTTCCTTTCCATGTTGAGTGCTTCCTTCAGGGTCTCTTGTAAGGCAGGCCTAGTGGTGACAAAATCTCTAAGCATTTGCTTATCTGTAAAGGATTTTATTTCTCCTTCAATTATGAAACTTAATTTGGCTGGATATGAAATTCTGGTTTGAAAATTCTTTAAGAATGTTGAATATTGGCCCCCACTCTCTTCTGGCTTGGAGAGTTTCTGCCAAGAGATCTGCTGTTAGTCTGATGGGCTTCCCTTTGTGGATAACCCGACCTTTCTTTCTGGCTGCCCTCAAAATTTTTTCCTTCATTTCAACTTTGGTGAATCTGGCAATTATGTGTCTTGCAGTTGCTCTTCTCAAGGAGTATCTTTGTGGCGTTCTCTGTATTTCCTGGATTTGAATGTTGGCCTGCCCTACCAGGTTGGGGAAGTTCTCCTGGATGCTATCCTGAAGAGTGTTTTCCAACTTGATTCCATTTTCCTCCTCACTTTCAGGCACCCCAATCAGACGTAGATTTGGTCTTTTTACATAATCCCATACTTTTTGAAGGCTTTGTTCATTTCTTTTTCTTCTTTTTTCTTTTGGTTTATCTTTTCGCTTCATTTCATTCATTTGATCCTCTATCGCTGATACTCTTTCTTCCAGTTGATCGAGTCAGTTACTGAAGCTTGTGCATTTGTCACTTATTTCTCGTGTCATGGTTTTCATCTCTGTCAGTTCGTTTACTGCCTTCTCTGCATTAATTATTCTAGTTATCAATTCTTCCACTCTTTTTTCAAGATTTTTAGTTTCTTTGTGCTGGGTACGTAATTCCTCCTTTAGCTCTGAGAATTTTGATGGACTGAAGACTTCTTCTCTCATCTCGTCAAAGTCATTCTCCGTCCAGCTTTGATCCATTGCTGTTGATGAGCTGCGCTCCTTTGCCGGGGGAGATGCGCTCTTATTTTTTGAATTTCCAACTTTTCTGCCCTGCTTTTTCCCCATCTTTGTGGTTTTATCTGCCTCTGGTCTTTGATGATGGTGATGTATTGATGGGGTTTTGGTGTGGGTGTCCTTCCTGTTTGTTAGTTATCCTTCTAACAGTCAGGACCCTCAGCTGTAGGTCTGTTGGAGATTGCTTGAGGTCCACTCCAGACCCTGTTTGCCTGGGTGTCAGCAGCAGAGGCTGCAGAAGATTGAATATTGCTGAACAGCAAGTGTACCTGTCTGATTCTTGCTTTGGAAGCTTCCTCTCCGGGGTGTACTCCACTGTGTGAGGTGTGGGGTGTCGGTCTGCCCCTAGTGGGGGATGTCTCCCAGTTAGGCTACTCAGGGGTCAGGGACCCACTTCGGCAGGCAGTCTGTCCCTTCTCAGATCTCAACCTCCGTGTTGGGAGATCCACTGCTCTCTTCAAAGCTGTCAGACAGAGTTGTTTGTGTCTGCAGAGGCTTCTGCTGCTTTTTTGTTGTTGTTGTTTAGCTGTGCCCTGTTACCAGAGGTGGAGTCTACAGAGACTGGCAGGCCTCCTTGAGCTGCTGTGAGCTCCACCCAATTCGAGCTTCCTAGGGGCTTTGTTTATCTACTTAAGCCTCAGCAATGGTGGGCGCCCATCCCCCAGTCTCACTGCTGCCTTGCTGTTAGATCGCAGACTGCTGTGATAGCAATGAGGGAGGCTCCCTGGGCATGTGACCCTCCCTGCCAGGTGTGGGATATAATCTCCTGGTGTGCCCGTTTTCTAAGACCCTTGGTAAAGCGCAGTATTGTGGTGGGAGTTACCCGATTTTCCAGGTGTTGTGTGTCTCAGTTCCCATGGCTAGGAAAAGGGATTCCCTTCCCCCTTGGGCTTCCCAGGTGAGGCGATGCGTCGCCCTGCTTCAGCTCTCTCTGGTCAGGCTGCAGCAGCTGACCAGCACTGATTGTCCGGCACTCCCTAGTGAGATGAACCCAGTACCTCAGTTGAAAATGCAGAAATCACCTGTCTTCTGTGTTGCTTGCGCTGAGAGCTGGAGACTGGAGCTGTTCCTATTTGGCCATGTTGCTCTGCCCTACCAGGTGATTTTCAAATAATATTCACCTGTTCCCACATAAGTTTTTTTTTTTTTTTTTGAGGTGGAGTCTCACTCTGTCACTCAGGCTGGAGTGCGGTGCAACCATCTTGACTCACTGCAACCTCTGCCTTCCGCGTTCAAGTAATTCTCCTGCCTCAGACTCCCAAGTAGCTGGGATTACATGTTCCCACTACCATGCCTGGCCAATTTTTGTATTTTTAGTTGAGAGGGGGTTTCACCATGTTGGCCAGGCTGGCCTTGAACTCCCTACGTTAAGTGATCCACCTGCCTTGGCCTCCAAACTGCTGGGATTATAGGCATGAACCACTGTGCCTGGTCTATATAGGCATTCTGATCCTCACTTTAGAGAGAAGAACACTGGGATTCAGTGATGAAACTTGCCCAGTGTTATAGCACTGGTATGTTGTGAACCTGGGATTTGACAGCAGGTCCATCTGGCTTCAAAGACTATATTCTTCCCACCCTATTAAAAGTCCTTATTAAATATATCTTCAAATAGGACAATATTTGCTGCCTGAGAGCACTCAAGAGTTTCATGAAGCAAATCAGAGAGTTTAAGGATGAATAAAAATCTGTAGTTTCAAGATTTGTGCCAGGATGGTGATGTCAATAATACTGATAATAAAAATTAGAATAGTAATCATTCATTAATTACATGTTTATTGTGTTAATAATATAGGTCAGCTGCTGTGATGCAATTTATATCATATCAGCCTAACAGGATCACAAAATGGCATTATTCTCATTTAACCAGTTGGAAACTAGGGTTTACAGAGTACAAATAATTTGCCTAAAATCCCACATCATGAAAATGATGGGGAGGTCATTCAATCCTATATTTGTCTGACTTCAAACTCATGCTGCTAATCATCATGTCGTATTGCCTCCAGCAGAGCACTGATAGAAAAGACATCTGGATATGCACTGGTCATTAAAGAGGTGGAATCTGTAATTTGTCAAAAGCCTTTGCATAGCTCTATTGCTTCAGTCTTTAATCAGATGATCAGAAGAGAATAGAGTGACCAGGAAATCAGTTACTGGATTTACAAAGGCAGCTTCCCAGAAGGTAAATTTCTCCGGGTCCCAGGGAAAACCAAATAAGACCCTGGTCAATGTTTTTGATGGACTACCTAGTTTCCATCAATAAGGGAAAGGTTAAGGCAACTATGGTACACATTATTGAAAATAATATGTAGTAAATAAATTCATTAAAAGCTTATGATATAATTTTTAAAGGACATGATAGGAAATTGTATATAGGTATGTTTATAACTATTTATAAAAATGCAGATTGTTATTTTTTAAATCTTGAAGAATGTGCTCATAGCTGGGATGCAGGCCAGATATTCGGCAAAACTGTGAGAGAACATTTTCCTAAAGAGGAAAGTACAAACACCAGGGAATAATAATAATGATGTCCACCTAAATTATTTGATGTGATACAAAAATTATATAAAACACCTGGCACATGTGTACTCATCTGCAAGATTTTGGAGATGATTAACACACGCGCGTGCGCACACACACGCACACACAAACTGCTTAGTGGAGTCTGTAAGCATTGGTCTTACCTAGTTCAGTGATAAATTCAAATAATGTCAGCTCCTTGGTGTGAAATAATTTTTCATTTTCTCTCCAAAAGTCTTAGAGCTGGAACAGTGAGAAAAGTCGTGAGGTCAACCCTGAAGTGGAGAAGAGGCACATTCTCTGTTTTTCACCAGCCGCAAGGCAACAACAAGAGTATCGCCCTTTACCCACCAGGTTGGGAACCCAGGGGACTGGTGCAGGAAGTTTGTGGTGAGAGAGAGTTAGGGAGTAATTACTGTATTTCCCTTAATATTCCCAGTCGAGATGTGCCTTTGCCAGACACTAAAGACAGTCAACTCATATGGGAAGATAAATAAGAACTTTTATTATGTACATTTTTTTATTTATAAAGAACTTTCACATCTATAGGATTTTTTAACAATCACAATAATGTTTGATGTAGATACTATTTTTCCCATTTATTGAGTTTGACAATGTCTCAAAAGTAAATGGCTAAATAAGTATTCAAACATAAACACATTAACTTCAAACCTAAAGCCTGGTTTTGTTCTAGGTTTGTTCAATGTTTCCTCCCTTATATTAGTGAGCTCTATATTTTAAAGAATTCTTTTGGGTTTTTTGTTGGTTTTGTTTTTATTTTGAGACAGTTCTGTTGCCCAGGCTGAAGTGCAGTGGCATGATCTCAGCTCACTGCAACTTCTGCCTCCCGGGTTCAAGCGATTCTTGTGCCTCAGCCTCCCAAGTAACTGGGATTACAGGTGTGTGCCACCGTGTTCAGCTAATTTTTTGTATTTTTAGTAGAAATGGGGTTTTACCATGATGCCCAGGCTGGTCTCAAACTCCTTATCTCAGGTGATCTGCCTGCCTCAGCCTCCCGAAGTGCTGGGATTACAAGCGTGAGCCACCATTCCAGGCCTACACAGACTTCTTACTTCCCACATTCAGTTTGGAACTGGGAGGAGAGGTGTTACTAGTCCCTGAGGAATAAGAACACTTTTCAAGGACTAGAGATTTATTTTCTTCATAGGAAACACCTGAGTACATGCAGGATTTATTTTTGGTCAGTGATGATGCATAATAATAGTTGGAACATTCTCAGGGCTCAAAAAGTATTATTTGACCATAAAAATGAGTGTGAGAATCTTCAGAAACCTACTACATTCAGATTGGCAAAAATATAAAAGAGATGCAGAATTAAGTGGAGGAGTTTGCTTTTTTTCATTATTTCTTTCAATAATTTGTTCATTCATTTACTCATTCAGAAGAATATTGTATAAGTATGATGTGGCAAGAATTTTGTGAGGCACTGTAAGTAAAGAAAACAAAATTTTCTTTTTAAAAAATTTATTACTATTATACTTTAAGTTCTGGGATACATGTGCAGAATATGCAGGTTTGTTACATAGGTATACACATGTCATGGTGGTTTGCTGCACCCATTAACCCGTCATTTACATTAGGTATTTCTCCTAATGCTATCCCTCCCCTAGCCTCCCACCCCCTGACAGGCCCTGGTGTGTGATGTTCCCCTCCCTGTGTCCATGGGAAAACACAATTTTCTATCCCTCAAGGAGCTCCCAATCCGTTGAGAGAGACTGACAAAACAGTGCACATCAGACACTGTAATAAAGGTAAGAGCCAACTGCTGTGGGAGCACAAAGAGGGGCATCAAACCTAAATTAAAGGCATCAAGCAAGTGTTCTGTGTGGGAAACGCATGAGGGGAGAAGAAAAGACAGACACACCATACCTTTAAGAGTAAACAAGCTTTATCCCACGTAAACAGCAATGCAGATATAATAAGCAAATGATAAATGATATAATAAGCAAATTGGTATAATAAGCAAATGATATAATAAGCAAATTGCAATGGGAAGGGGAGGAGGGAAAAGGTGTATATATATATATACCCACCAGACTATGGAGGATTTACCACCAGTCTGGGAAGCAACAGCCTGGGTTCCAGAGTCAGACACTACACTCACCAGACTATGGAGGACTCACTATCAGACTGGGAAGCAACAGTGTGGGCTCCAGAGTCAGACACTGCACTCACCAGATTATGGAGGATTCACCACCAGACCGGGAAGTAGCAGCCTGAGCTCCAGAGTCAGCCACTTATCTGTGCACAGAAAAGGAGAGGTCTCATGAAGCTTCCACACTGTCTGGTACCCTAGCTCTTTTTGTAAGAAGTTGTTTTGCGTGAAGCCCAGTCATGAGGGCCCTTCGCGACTGGGCTCAAAGAACACAAAAGATCAACTTGATTTTGCGATTGTCTATTGTTTTGCAATAACTAATGTATAGGAATAGATTGAAATAGAGATTTCTCGGAAACAACGCTGGATGAATGCCTCAAGGAGCTCACACAACCTGTTCAGGGACTTGGTGATCATTGTTTGTGTCCACCTTTGATTGAGTTCAAATTTAATATTTAACTTTTTCTCCACATTGGGCCTCAATTTGATATTCAATTGTAGGAAAATACCCTTACAGATATATGGGGAAAGCACAGTTGATAGATTACAGATACATGGTAAGCACAGGAGAATTAAAACCACAATTAATAAAAACCACACCCACTATAGCTTTGCAAGGAGAGTAATATTGTGAGAATTGTCAGGGATAGACACATAATATTTAGTATGCAGTAACGCACAAACCCCTCCTTGGGCTGCGGTAAGCATATCTAATGCCACTTGATTTTGCAACACAACAATGCACAGCTGAGCAAATTCATCTGATAACAAATAAGTCCAGTGCTACTATCATTAAGAGCTTTTTCTACATGTAAGCTTAGTATTTTAATTTGTTGCTGAAGCAGGATTTTACTGGCGGCAGGGGAGAATACTGTGATAGGGTACCATCATCAGGGAGTCTGGCGCATTCATAACCATTGATGTTTGTAAGCATCTAGACTACTGGGGAGGGAATATTTTATCCCAGATGGTGAATGGAATTGATGGCCATCCCTAGGTGCATCTCCCCATCCAATGTGGGGTTGTGGGTGTAAATATATATATCTTTTTTCCTTTATCCCCTTCCCATTGCAACTTGTTTATTATATCAATTTGTATATTATATCATTGGCTTGTTATATCTGCATTGCCATTTACATGGGATAAAGCTTGTTTACCCTTAAAGGTATTGCATGTGTGTCTTTTCTTCTCCCCTCATGCATTTCCCACACAGAACAGCAAGGTAGGCTTGTAGAAAGTTACAAGTAAGCAGAAACTCAAGAAAATAAAAACAAGTAGAAGGTGACGTCAACGACATAGAGGCAGAGCAAGTAAAAGGGAGAGAAACAGAGGAATAGGAAAAGACCTAGAGAAGAGAAAGGATGGCAAATTTAGGAAACAATTATCAGAAAAATCAGAATGGCTGAAATGTACACTCGAACAGGGGAAGAGGTTCAGAATGAGTCCAGAGAAACTAGAAGGAATAAATCATGCAGGACCTTAGAAGCCATACTGAAGAATTTGCACACTACTCAAAAGGAAAGAAAGACCCATAGAAGGACTTAATCAGCAGATTGACAATCGTACTAAACACAGTTGGTATAGTTGAGGAGTGGATAATTAGCATGTGTTTGCGGTGGGTGGAGGACATGTTGGCAGCGCAGGCATGGGGTAGTGGAATGCAAGACCGGAAGCAAAGAGACTCTTTAGGAGATCAAGTCATTTAGGTAAGATATTATGAAAGTCTGTATAAGATAGTGACCATGATGTTAGAGAGAACTATATTGATTTAAGTCTCCTTAATCAGAATCTAATGGATGTAGTAATTTTGATGTCAGCTGACTTTGATAAGAATGCAGAAAATAAGGAAAATGAGAGAGTTGAAAACCTCTCTAAATTTATGGCTTGAACAGCTGAGTTTATGGTTGTGCTATTCACTGAAGGGAATATAGAAGGAGAAACAGATTTGAGAAGTTTTGTTGCACAGAGTATGAGGTACCTATAGGTCATCCCTTGAGACAAATTTAGTAGGCAGGTGGATATATTTTGGATAGAGATAAAAATTCATGGACCATCAACATAAAGAAGGATGAGATTGCCTAAAACCAAATGAGATTAGTAAAAGCTAAGGAAGAAGAAGAAGGACAGGAGAGAAAGGGAGGAGAGGAAAGGAAAGGAATAGGGAGGAAAGCAAGGAAAGGGAAGGGAATAGTTGCTGAGGACAGACCATAGGGAACATTGACAATGAAGATAGTAACAGAGAAATAAAGTCCCCCAAAGATATCAAAGAACAACCAGAGATGGAGAAGGAGAATATAAAAATGTAGAGCCAAGGTTAAGTGCTGAAACAATTCATTGGATTTAGTAATAATGAGGATTTCGGTGACATGACTAGGAACAATGCGAATAAAAGGTGGGAATGGAATCTAGATTACAGTGGATTGAATAATAAACAGAAAGTCAGAATGTGCACATGGTGGATGGTTTGACTGATTCAATGTCGAAGCTTTGGTGGAAGAGTGGGAAGGAAGGACCGTGTGGTAAAGACAAGCAAATTGGTAAGAGAGCTATAAACCATGCAGTCCATCCTGAAGATTTAAGAGTGAAGGCAAAACAAATTTTGGAGAAAAATGAACAGGATTAGAGACTGGATAGATTTAGGAGGCCAAATATCCTATATAATGGGTAGGATAAAAAAGAGAGAGAGAAAAAAGATTTGAATGTTTAGTTTTAACAATTTTTTTCTTTTTTAACTTTTATTTTAGATTCAGGGTGAACATGTGTAAGTTTGTTACCTTGGCATATTGCATGATGCAGAGGTTTGGGGTATGCATGATCCCATCACCCAGGTACTGAGCATAGTACCTAACAGTTTTTCAACTGTTGCTCCCTTCCTTCCTCCCTCCTCTAATAGTTCCCAGTGTCCATTGTTGCCACATAAGTCCCTGACAACCCAATGTTTAGCTCTCACTTATAAGTGAGAACATGTGGTATTTGTTTTTTTTTTTTTTTTTTTCCTGAGTTAGTTCACTTAGGATAGTGACCTTCAGCTACATTCATGTTCCTGCAAAGGATATGATTTCATTCTTTTTATGGCTTCATAGTATTCCATGGTATATATGTACCACATTTTCTTTATTCAGTCCACCATTGATGAATACCTGGGTTGATTCCATGTCTTTGTTATTGTGAACAGTACTGTGATGAATATGCAAGTGTATTTGTCTTTTTGGGAGAATAACTTGTTTTCCTTTGGATATATACCCAGTAATAGGATTGCTGGTCCCATATGGTAGTTCTGTTTCGAGTTCCTTGAGAAATCTACAAAGTGCTTTCCACAATGGCTGAACTGATTTACATTTCCACTAACAGTGCACAAACGTTCCCTTTTCTCCACAGCCTCATCGACATTTATTGTTTTTGACTTTGTTCCTCTTTACTGATTTGGATGCCCTTTATTTCTTTCTCTGTTTGATTTCTCTGGCTAAGACTTCTAGTACTATGTTGAATAGAAGTGATGAAAGTGGGCATCCTTGTTTTGTTCCAGTTCTCAGGGGGAATGCTTTCAACTTTTCCCCATTCAGCATAATGTTGGCTGTGGGTTTATTGTAGATGGCTTTTATTACCTTAAATTATGTCCCTTGTATGCCAATTTTGCTGAAGATTTTAATCATAAAGCGATGTTGGATTTTGTCAAATGTTTTTTCTGCATCTATTGAGATGATCATGTGAGTTTTGTTTTAAATTCTGTTTAAGTGGTGTATTACATTTATTGACTTATGTATGTTAAATCGTCCCTGCATCCTGGTATGAAATCCTCTTGATCATGGTGGATTATCCTTTTGATATGCTATTGGTTTTGGTTCACTAGTATTTTGTTGAGGATTTTCACAACTGTGTTCATCAGGAGTATTGGCCTGCAGTTTTCTTTTTTTGTTATGTCTTTCCCTGGTTTTGCTATTAGGGTGATACTGGCTTCGCAGAATGTGTTAGGAAGGATTCCCTCTTTCTCTATGTTTTTGGAATGGTGTCAATAGGATTGGCACCAATTCTTCTTTGAATGTCTGATAGAATTCAGCTGTGAATCCATTTGGTTTCAGACTTTTCTCTGTTGGCATTTTTAAAAATTACTATGTCAATCTCTCTGCTTGTTATTGGTCTATTCAGAGACTCTATATTTTCCAGGTTTAATCTAGAAGGATTGTATATTTCAAGAAATTTGTTCATCTCCTCTAGGTTTTCTGGTTTATGAGCATAATGGTGTTCATAGTACCCTTGAATGATCTTTTGTATTGCTGTGGTATCGGTTGTAATATCTCCCATTTTGTTTCTAATTGAGCTTATTTGGATCTTCTGTCTTCTTTTCTTTGTTAATCTCACTAATAGTCTATTAATTTTATTTATCTTTTCAAATAACCAGCATTTTGTTTTATTTATCTTTTGTATTGTTTTTTGTTTGTTTCAATTTCATTTAGTTCTGCTTTGATCTTCGTTGTTTCTTTTCTTCTTCCAGGTGTGGGTTTGGATTGTTGTTGTTTCTCCAATTCCATGAGGTGTGATCTTAGATGGTCTATTTGTGCTGTTTCAGAGTTTTTGATGTGGGCATTTAATGCTATGAACTCTCCTCTTAGCACTCCCTTTGGTGTATCTCAGAGGTTTGATAGATTGTGTCAGTATTATCATTCAGTTCAAAGAATTTTTAAAATTTCATTGTTGACACAACAATCATTTAGGAACAGGTTATTTAATTTCCATGTATTTGCATGATTTTGAACGTTCCTTTTGGAGTTGATTTCCAATTTTATTCCATTGTAGTCTGAGAGAGTACTTGCTGTAATTTCGCTTTTCTTAAATTTACTGAGACTTGTTTTGTGGCCTATCATATGGTCTATTTGGAGAATGCTCCATGTGCTGATGAATAGAGTGTATATCCTGAAGTTGTTGGGTAGAATGTTCTCTAAATATCATTAAGTCAATTTGTTCTGGGGTATAATTTAAGCCTATTGTTTCTTTGTTGACTTTCTGTCTTGATAACCCGTCTACTGCTGTCAGTGGAGTGTTAAAGTCCCCTACTATTGTTGTGTCGCCATCTATGTCATTCCTTAAGTCCAGTAGTAATTGTTTTATAAATTTGGGAGCTCCAGCCTTAGGTGCATATACATTTAAAATTGTGATATTTTCTTGTTGGACTAGTCCTTTTATCATTACATAATGTCCCTCTTTGTCTTTTTTAACTGCTGTTTTTTTAACGTTTGTTTGGTCTGATGTAATAATAGCTATTCTTGCTTGTTTTTGGTGTCCATTTGCATGGAATATCTTTTCCACCCCTTTACCTTTAGTGTATGTGAGTCCTTATGTGTTAGGCAAGTCTCCTGAGGAGAGCAGAAACTTGGTTGGTGAGTTCTTATCCATTCTGCCATTCTGTATCTTTTCAGTAGAGCATTTAGGCCATTTACATTCAATGTTAATATTGAGATATGAGGCACTATTCTATTCATCATGCTATTCATTGCTGAATACCTTGTTTTTTTTTTTTTTTCTCATTGTGTTATTTTTACATAGGCCCTGTGAGATTTATGCTTTAAGGAGATTCTATTTTGGTGTATTTTAAGGATTTGTTTCAAGATTTAGAGCTCCTTTTAGCAGGTCTTGCAATACTGACTTGGTAGTGGTGAATTTGCTCGGCATTTGTTTGCCTGGAAAAGACTGCATCTTTTTTTCATTTATGAAGCCTAGTTTCGCTGGATACAAAATTCTTGGCTGATAATTGTTTTGTTTTAGGAGGCTAAAAATAGGACCCTAATCCCTTCTAGTTTGTAGGGTTTCTGTTGAGAAATCTGCTGTTAATCTGATAGGTTTTCCTTTAGAGGTTACCTGATGCTGTTGCCTCACACCTCTTTAGATTTTTTCCTTCATCTTGACTTTAGATAACCTGAAGACTATGTGCCTAAATGATGATCTTTTTACAATCAATTTCCCAGGTATTCTTTGAACTTCTTGTATTTGGATGTCTAGATCTCTACCAAGGTTGGGGAAGTTTCCCTTGATTATTCCCTCAAATATGTTTTCCAAAATTTTAGATTTCTATTCCTCCGTGGGAACACCAATTATTCTTAGGTTTGGACATTTAACGTAGACCAAACTTCTTAGAGGTGTTGTTCGTTTTTTGTTAAAATTATTTTTTCCTTGTCTTAGACAGATTGAGTTAACTTAAAAACCTTATCTTTGAGCTCTGAAGTTCTTTCTTCTGCTTGTTTGATTCTATTGTTGAGACTTTCCAGTGTATTTTGCATTTCTCTATGTGTGTCCTTGATTTCCAGAAGTTGTTGTTGTTGTTTTTTAAAATGTATGCATTCTATTTCATTGAAGAATTTTCCTTTCATATCCTGTATCATGTTTTTGATTTCTTTAAGTTGCCCTTCACCTTTCTCTGGTACCTCCTTGATTAGCTTAATAATTGAACTCTTGAATTCTTTTTCTGGCAATTCAGAGATTTCATCTTGGTTTGGATCCATTGCTGGTGAGCTGGTATGATATTTTGGGGCTGTTAAAGAACCTTGTTTTGTCGTATTACCAGCATTTCTTTCTGGTTCCTTCTCATATGGGTAGACTATGTCAGAGGGAAGATCTGGGATTCAAGGGCTGCTGTTCAGATTCCTTTGTCCTGTGGGGTGCTCCCTTGATGTGGTGCTCTCCCCCTTCCCCTAGGAATGGGGATTCCTGAGAGCCAAACTGTAGTGATTGTTTTTGGTCTTCTAGGTTTAGTTACGCAGTGGAGCTACCAGGCCCTGGGCTGGGACTGGGGAGTGTCTACAAAGAGTCCTATGATGTGATCTGTCTTCAAGTTTTGCAGTGTGGGTACCAGCACCTGCTTTGGTGGAGGTAGCAGAGAATGAAGTTGACTGTGTGAGGGTCCTCGGTTGTGTTTTTATCTAGTGTGTTGGTTTGTGTTGGTTGAACTCCAGCAAGTAGGTGGTGCTTTCAAGAGCACATCAGCTGTGGTCCTATGGGGAGGATGCAAACTTGCCCTAGGGACACCTAGTTAAGTATTCAGGTTTCTCAAATGGGCAGGGTCATAGAGCTACCAAGAGATTATGACCTTTGTCTTCGGCTACCAGGGTGGGTAGAGAAAACCACCAGGTGGGGGCAGGATAGGCGTGTCTGAGCTTAGACTCTCCTTGGTTGGGGCTTGCTGCAGCTTCTGTAGGAGTCAGGGTGTGGTTCTCAGGCCAATGGAGTTATATTCCCAGGGAGATTATGGTTGCTTCTGCTATGTCATATAGGTATGAACCCCAAATATCTGAGACTGGTCTCAGTTAATTTAGAACATTTATTTATTTTTATTTTTATTTTTTTTACAAGTCTCTACTCTTTCTTTATTTCACGTAATTAAAAATATCATATAAGGACTTATAAAAATTTTCCTCTATTTGATTTTTGATTTTGTTTATGTACATGCATGCATGTATGTGTGTGCATATGTGTGTGCGTATGTGTGTGTGATTATTCATTAGACTGTCAATGTGTGGAATTTAGCTACCTTTGCAGTGTGAACCCTACTTCCTGAAACACATAAACTAAATTTTGTTTTTGTTTTTTTTTTAAATTTATTTATTATTATTATACTTTAAGTTGTAGGGTACATGTGCATAACGTGCAGGTTTGTTACATATGTATACTTGTGCCATGTTGGTCTGCTGCACCCATCAACTCGTCATTTACATCAGGTATAACTCCCAATGCAATCCCTCCCCCCACCCCCCTCCCCATGATAGGCCCCAGTGTGTGATGTTCCCCTTCCTGAGTCCAAGT
>NC_037683.1:18188599-18204551 GCF_003255815.1 Theropithecus gelada | reverse complement strand
GATCGTCCGGCACTCCCCAGTGAGATGAACCCAGTACCTCAGTTGAAAATGCCGAAATCACCGGTCTTCTGTGTCGCTGGCGCTGGGAGTTGAAGACTGGAGCTGCTCCTATTCGGCCATCTTGCTCCGCCCCCTAGAAAGAAGATTTCTGAGAAACTTCATTTTGATATGTGAATTCATTTCACAGAGTTACACCGGCATTTTCATTGAGAGGTTTGCTAACACTTTTTTCGTGGAATCTGCAATGGGATATTCCAGAGCACATTGAGGAAAATGGTGAAAAGGGAAATATCCTCAGATAAAAACTAGAAACAAGCTTTCTGAGAAAGAGCTTTGTGATATGCATATTCATCTCACAGAGTTACATGATTCTTTTCTTGGAGCAGTTTACTAACACTGTTTTCATGGAATCATCAATAGGGTATTTGGGATTGCATTGAAGCCTATGGTGACAAAGGAAACATCCTCAGACAAAAACTAGAAAGAAGCTTTCTGAGAAACTGCTTTGTGATTTGTGAATTCATCTCACAGAGTTATGATTCTTTTATTAGAACAGTTTGGTAGCACTGTTTTTTGGGAATCCCAGAAGGGTTAATTTACATTGAATTGAAGCCTATGGTGACAAAGGAAATATCCTCAGATAAAAACAAGAAAAGATTTCTGAGAAAGTTCTTTTTGATGTGTGAGTTCATCTCACAGAGTTACACCTTTTTTTTTCATGGAGCACTGTGGTAACATTATTTTCATGGAACCTGCAAAGGAATATTTCTGAGTGCTTTGAGGCCTATGGTGAAAAGGGAAATATCTTCAGATAAAAACTAGAAATATCCTTTCTGAAAAACTGCTTTGTGATTTGTGAATTCATCTCACAGAGTTACATGATTGTTTTCATAGAGCAGAGTGGTAGCACTGTTTCTGGGGAATCTGACAAGGGATACTTTGGATCGCATTGAAGCCTATGGTGACAAAGGAAATACCCTCAGACAAAAACCAAAAGGAAGCTTTCTGTGAAACTACTTTGTGATGCATGAATTCATCTCACAAAGTTACACCATTGTTTCCCTTGAGAAGTTTGCTAACACTTTTTTTTTGTGGAATCTGCAATGGAATATTCAGGAGCACATAGAAGAATATGGTGAAAAAGGAAATATCCTCAGATAAAAACTAGTAAGAAACTTACAGAGAAACAGCTTCATGATGTGTGAATTCATTTCAGAGAGTTACACCATTTTTTTTAGGGAGAAGCATGGTAGCACTGTTTCTGGGTAATCTGCAATAGGATATTTGGGAGTGCATTGAAGCCTATGGTGACAAAGGAAATATCCTCAGACAAAAACCAAACAGAAGCTTTCTAAGAAACTGCTTTGTGATTTGTGAATTCATCTCACTGAGTTACACTTTTCTTTTCATTGAACATTTTGCTAACACTGTTTTTGTGGAATCTGCAATGGGATATTTGGGAGCGCCTAGAGTCCAATGGTGAAAAAGGAAGTATCTTCAGACAAAAAACAGGAGAGAAACTTTCTGAGAAACTCCTTTGTGATGTGTGCGTTGACTTAATAGAGCCAAACGTTTCTGTTGAGGGAGCACTTCGGCATCCTGTTTTTGTGGTGTCTGAGAAGGGATATCTGGGAGCACATGAAGCCTATGGTGGAAAAGGAAATATCCTCAAATAAAAACTAGAACAAAGCTGTCTGAGGAAGCTGTTTGTGATGTGTGAATTTATCTCACAGAGTTACACCTTACTTTTTATCGAGCAGTTTGCTACCCCTGTTTTCAAGGAATGTGCAAAGGAATATTGGGGAGTGCATTGAGGCCTACAGTGAATAAAGAAATATCCTCAGATAAAAACTAGAAAGAATCTTTCTGAGAAACTGGTTGGTGTTGTGTGAATTCATCTAACAGAGTTACGTTGTTCTTTTCATTCAGCATTTTGCTAACACTGTTTTTGTGGAACCTGCAATAGCATATTTTGGAGCACATTGAAGCATATGGTGACAAAGGAAATATTCTCAGATAAAAACTAGAAAGAAGTTTTCTGAGAAATTGCTTTGTGATGTGTGAATTCATCTCACAGAGTTACACCACTCTTTTTGTGGAGCAGTTTGCTAACACTGTTTTCATGGGATCTGTAATAGTATATTTCAGAGTGCATTAAAGCCTTTGGAGCAATGGAAATATTCTCAGACAAAAAACAAATAAGCTTTCTGTGAAACTGCTTAGTGATGTGTGAATTCATCTCACAGACTTACACCTTTATTTTCATGGTGCAGTTTGCTCACACTCTTTTTGGGGAATCTGAGAAGGGATATTTTGGATCACATTGAAGCTTATGATGACAAAGGAAATATCCTCAGATAAAAAATAGAAAGAAACTTTCTGAGAAAGTTCTTTGTGATGTGTGAATTCAACTCATAGAGTTACACCTTTCTTTTCATGGAGCACTTGGCAAACACTGTTTTCGTGGAATCTGCAGAGGGACATTTTGTGTGCTTTTAGGCCAATGGTGAAAAATGAAATATCCTCAGATAAAAACTAGAAAGAATCTTTCTGAGAAACTGCTTTGTGATGTGTGATTTCATCACAGAGTTACACCTTTCTTTTCATTGAGCAGGATGTTTACACTGTTTTCTTGGAATCCGCAATGGGCTATTTCGGGATACTTTGAAGCTTATGGTGAAAAAGGAAGTATCCTCATATTAAAACTAGAAAGAAGTTTTCTGAGAAACTGCTTTGTGATGTGTTAATTCATCTCACATAGTTACACGATTCTTTTGATGGTTCAGTTTGGTAGTACTGTTTTTGGGAAATCTAAGAATGTATACTTTGGATTGCATTGAAACCTATGGTGACAAAGGAAATATCCTCAGATAAAACCTAGAAAGAAGCTTTCTGAGACAGTTCTTTGTGATGTGTGAATTCATCTCACATAGTTGCACCTTTCTTTTCATGGAGCAGCTTGCTAATACTGCTTTCCTGGTATCTGCAACGGGATACTTGGGAGCGCCTTGAGGCCTATGGTGAAAAAGGAAATATGCTTAGAGAAAAACTATGAAGAAACTTTCTGAGAAACTGCTTTGTGATAGGTGAATTCATCTCACAGAGTTCCATCTTTCTTTTCATTGTGCAGTTTGGTAGCACTGTGTTTGGGCAATCTGCAAAGGGATGTTCAGGAGCTCATAGAGGAATATGGTGAAAAAGGAAATATCTTCAGATAAAAACTGGACAGAAGGTTTTTGAGAAACTGTTTTGTGATGTGTACATTCACCTTATGGAGATAAATCATTTTATTGATTGAGTAGAATCACTGATTTTGTGGTGTCTGAGAAGGAATATTTGGGAGTGCATTGAGGCTGATGGTGGATTAGTAAATATGCACAGATAAAAACTAGAAAGAAGATTTCTGATAGACTGTGTTGTGATGGGTGAATTCATCTCACAGAGTTAAATCTTTCTTTTCATTGAGCAGTTTGTTAACACTGTTTTTGTGGAATATGCAAAGGGATATTCAGGAATGGATAGAGGCCAATGTTGAAAAAGGAATTATCTTCAGGTAAAAACTGGAAAGAAAGTTTCTGATAACTTTTTTGTGATGTGTGCATTCATCTCATAGAGTAAAGCTTTCTGTTGAGAGAGTACTTTGGCATCACTGTTTTTGTGGTGTCTGAGAAGGGATATTTGGGAGCCCATGATAGCCGATGGTGGGAAAGGAAATATCCTGAGATAAAAACTAGAAAGAAGATTTCTGAGAAATTTCTTTGTGATGGCTGAATTCATCACACAGAGTTACAACTTTGTTTTCTTTGAGCAGTTTGGTAGCACTATTTTTATGGAATCTGCAAAGGGATATTCAGAAACTCCTGAAGGCCTATGGTGGAAAAGGAAATAAATTCATATAAATACTGGAGACAAACTTTTCAAGAAATGGTTTTGTGATGTGTGTATTTGTCTCAAAGAGTTTAAACTTTTTGTTGATTGAGAAGTTCTGCGTCACTGTTTTGGTGGTATCTGAGAGGAGTGATTTTTGAGTACATTGAAGCCTATGGTGAAAAAGTAAATATCATCAGATTTAAACTAGAAAGAAGTTTTCTGAGAAACTGCTTTGTGGTGGGTGAATTCATCTCACAGAGTTACACCTTTCTTTTCATAGAGCAGTTTGGTAACACTGTTTTTCTGGAATCTGCAAAGGGATATTCAGGAGTGCAAAGAGTCCAATGGCGAAAAAGGAAATATCTTCAGGTAAAAACTGGAGAGAAACTCTCTAAGAAACTCCTTTGTGATGTGTACATTCATCTCACAGAGCTAAACGTTTCTGTTGAGGGAGCACTTCGGCATCACTGTTTTTGTGGTGTCTGAGAAGAGATATTTTGGGCACATTGAAGCCTATGATTTAAAAGGAAATATCTGCATATAAAAACTAGAAGGAAGCTTTCTGAGAAACAGCTTTGAGATGTGTGAATTCATCTCACAGAGATACACCATTGTTTTCATGGAGCAGTTTGTTAGCACTGTTTTGGGGAATCTGAGAAGGGAGATTTTGGATCCCATTGAAGCTTATTCTGACAAAGGAAATATCCTGAGATCAAAACTAGAAGCAAGCTTTCTGAGAACGTTCTTTATGATGTGTGAATTCATCTCACAGTGTTACACCTTTCTTTTCCTGGAGCAGTTTGCTAACACTGTTTTCATGGAATCTGCAATGGGATATTCCAGAGCCCTTTGATGCCTATAGTGAAAAATTAACTTTCCTCTGATAAAAACTAGAAAGAAGCCATCTGGAAAACAGCTTTGTGAAGTGTGATTTCATCTCACAGAGTTTCACCTTTCTTTTCATGTAGCAATTTGCTAACACTGTTTTTTTTTTTTTTGGAATCTGCAAAGGGTTATTTGTGAGTGCTTTGAGGCCTATGGTGAAAAAGGAAATATCCTTACATAGAAACTAGAAGAAGCTTTCTCAGAAACTGCTATCTGATGTGTAAATTCATCTCACAGAGTTACACTGTTCTTTTGATTGAGCAGTTTGCTAACACTGTTTTCTTGGAATCTACAATGGGATATTTAGGGGTGCATTGAAGTTTATGGTGATAAAGGAAATATCCTCATATAAAAACTAGAAAGAAGCTCTCTGAGAAACCATTTTGTGTTGTGTTAATTCATCTTACAGAGTTACAGGATCCTTTTCATGGATCAGTTTGGTAGTACTATTTTTCTTTAATCTGAGATGCGATATTTTGGATCACATTGAAGCCTTTGGTGACTAAGGAAATATACTCAGATAAAAACTGGAAAGAAGCTATCTGAGAAAGTTCTTTGTGATGTGTGAGTTCATCTCACTGAGTTATACTTTTCTTTTCATAGAGCAGTTAGCTAAAACTGCTTTCCTGGTATTTGAAAAGGGATATTCGGGAGTACCTTGAGGCCTACAGTTACAAAAGAAACATCCTCAGACAAAAACTAGAAAGAAACTTTATGAGGAACTGCTTTGTGATTCATGAATTCATCTCAGAGAGTTACACCTTTCTTTTCATTGAGCAGTTTGGTAGCACTGTATTTGGGGAATCTGCAAAGGGATATTCGGGAGCTCATAGAGGTTGATGGTGAAAAAGGAAATATCTTCAGATAAAACCTGGAGAGAAGGTTTTTGAGAAACTATTTTGTGATGTGTGTGTTCACCTAAGAGAGATAAACAATTTGGTTCATTGAGCAATTTGATATCACTGTTTTTGTGGTGGCCGAGAAGGGATATTTGGGAATGCATTGAGGCTGATGCTGGAAAAGTAAATGTGATGCACAGATTACAGCTAGAAAGGAGTTTTCTGAGAAATTTCTTTGTGATGGGTGAATTCATCTCCCAGAGGTAAACTACTCTTTTCATGGAGCAGTTTGTTAACCCTGATATTGAGGAATCTACAAAGGGATATTCAGAGTACAGAGAAGCCTATGGTGAAAAAGGAAATACCTTCAGATAAAAACTAGAAAGAAGCTTTCTGAGAGACTGTTTTGAGTTGGGTGGGTTCATCTCATAGAGTTAAATCTTTCTTTTCATTGAACAGTTTGGTAATGCTGTTTTTGTTGAATCTGTAATGGGATATATTGGAGCACATAGAGGCCTAAGGTGAAAAAAGAAAATTCTCCAGGTAAAAACTGGAGAGAAGCTTTCAGAGAAAATCCTTTGTGATTTGTGCATTCATCTCATAGAGCTAAAGGTTTCTGTTGAGGGAGCACTTTGGCATCACAGTTTTTGTGGCATCTTAAAAGGGATATTTGAGAGCACATTGAAGTCTGTAGTGGAAAAGGAAATATCTTCAGATAAAAATTAGAAAGAAGCTTCCTGAGAAACTACTTTGTAATGGATGAATTTTTCTCACAGAGGTAAACCATTCTTTTCATTGCACAGTTTGTTAGCACTGTTTTTGTGGAATCTGCAGTGGGATATTTGGGAGCACAAAGAGGCCAAAGATGAAAAAGAAAATTCTTCAGGTAAAAACTGGAAAGAAGCTTTCAGAGAAACTCCTTTGTGGTGTGTACATTCGTCTCATAGAGCTAAACATTTCTTTTGAGGGAGCACTTTGGTATCACTGTTTTTGTGGTGTCAGAGAAGGGATATTTGGGAGCGCATTGAAGCCTATGGTGGAAAAGGAAGTATCCTCAGATAAAAACAACACAGAAGCTTTCTGAGAAACTGCATTTTGATGAGTCAATTTATGTCACAGAGTGACATCATTATTTTCATGGAGCAGTTTGTTAGCACTGTTTTTGTGGAATCTGCAGAGGGATATTTTAGAGCGCATAGGGATGTGAGGTGAAAAAAGAAAATTCTTCAGGTAACAACTGGAGAGATGCTTTTGGAGAAACGCCTTTGTGATGTGTGCATTTGTCTCATAGACCTCTACGTTTCTGTAGAGGGAGCACTTTGGCATCACTGTTTTTGTGGTGTCCGAGAAGGGATATTTGGGAGCACATTGAAGCCTCTGGTGGAAAAGGAAATATCCTCAGATAAAAACCAAAACGAAGAATTCAGAGAAACTGCTTTGTGATGTGTGAATTCATCTCACAGAGTTACACTGTTCTTTTTGTTGTGCAGTTTGCTAACACTGTTTTCTTGGAATCTGCAATGGGATATTATGGAGTGCATTAAAGCTGATGGTGACAAAGGAAATATACTCATATAAAAACTGGAAAGAAGCTTTCTGAGAACCCATTTGTGATGTGTTAATTCATCTCATAGTGTTACAGGATTATTTTCATGAATCAGTTTGGTAGCACTGTTTTTGTGGTGTCTGAGAAGGGTTATTTGGGAGTGCATGGAAGCTGGTGGTGGAAAAGGAAATATCCTGAGATAAAAACTAGATAGAAGCTTCCTGAGAAATTTCTTTGCAATGGGTGAATTCATCACACCAAGTTACATCGTTTTTTTCTTTGAGCAGTTTGCTAGCACTCCTTTTAAGGAATCTGCAAAGGGATATTTGGGAGCTCCTAGAGGTCTATGGTTAAAAAGGAATAACTTCAGATAAAAACTGGAGAGAATATATTCGAGAAATGGTTTTGTGATGTATGTATTCATCTCATAGAGCTTAAACTTTTTGTTAATTGAGCAGTTTGGCATCATGGTTTTGTGGTATCTGAGAGGAGATATTTGGGAGCACATTGAAGCTTATGGTGAAAAGGAAATATCTTCAGATTTAAACTAGAAAGAAGCTTTCTGAGAAACTGCTTTATGATGGGTGAATTCATCTCACAGAGTTACATCTTTCTTTTCATTGAGCAGTTTCGGTAACACTGTTTATGTGGAATCTGCAAAGGGATATTCAGGAGTGCCCAGAGTCCAGTGGTGAGAAAGGAAATACTTTCAGGTTAAAAAGTGGAGAGAAGCCTCTGAGAATCTCCTTTGTGATGTGTACATTCATCTCATAGAGCTAAAAGTTTCTGTTGAGAGAGCACTTTGGTATCACTGTTTTTGTGCTGTCTGAGAAGGGTATTTGGGAGTGCATTGAAGGCTAGGGTGGAAAAGGAAATAACCTCAGAAAAAAACTAGAAAGAAAAATTCTGAGAAACTGATTGGTGATGTGTTAATTCATCTCACAGGGTTACGCGATTCTTTTTGTGGAGCAGTTGGTAGCATCATTTTGGGGAATCTGAGAAGGGATAATTTGGATCACATTGAAGCCTATGGTGACAAAGGAAATATCTTCAGATTAAAAACAAAAAAAACGTTTTCTTAGAAACTGCTTTTTGATATGTGAATTCATCTCACACAGTTACACTGTTCTTTTCATTGAGGAGTTTGTTAACACTGTGTTCTTGGAATCTGTAATGGGATACTTCTGAGTGCATGATGCTTAGGTTGGCAAAGCAAATATCCTCAGACAAAATTAGTAAGAAACTTTCTGAAAAACTTCTTTGTGATTTGTGAATTCATCTCACAGAGCAACAAGACTGTTTTCATGGAGCAGTTTGGTAGCACTGTTTTGGGGAATCTGAGAAGGAATATTTGTGAGAACTTTGAGACTTATAATGAAAAGGAAATATCCTTAGATAAAAACTAGAAAGAAACTTTCTGAGAATCTGCTTTGTGATGTGTGAATTCATCTCACAGAGTTACACGATTATTTTCATTGAGCAGTTTGAAAAACTGTTTTCTTGGAATCTACAATATTGTGACAAAGGAAATATCCTCAGATCAAAACCAAAAAGAAGCTTTATGTGAAACTGCTTTGTGATGTTTCAATTCACCTCACAGAGTCACAAAGTTCCTTTCATTGAGAAGTTTGCTAACACTTTTTTCCTGGAATCTGCAATGGGATATTCCAGAGCTCATTGAGGAATATGGTAAAAAAGGAAATATCCTCATATAAAAACTGGAAAGAAGCTTGCTGAGAAACCGCTGTGTTATGTGTCAATTCATCTCACAGAGTTACACCGTTCTTTTCATGGAGCAGTTTTGTAGCACTGTTTTTGGGGAATCTGAGAAGGGATATTTTCAATATCATTGAAGCCTAAGGTAACAAAGCAAATATCCTCAGAAAAGAACTAGAAAGAAGCTTTCTGAGAAACTGCTTTGTGTTGTGTGAATTCACCTCACAGAGTTACACTTTTCTTTTCATGGAGCCATTTGTTCAAACTGTTTTCATGGAATCTGCCAAGGGTTATTTGGGAGTGCATTGAGACCTATGGTGAAAGAGGAAATATCCTTAGATAAAAATAAAAAATAAGGTTTCTGTGAAACTGCTTTGTGATGTGCGAATTCATCTCACAGAGTTGCCAAGTTCTTTTCATTGAGAAGGTTGCTAACACTTTTCTCGTGGAATCTGCAATGGGATATTCTGGAGAGCATTGAGGAATATAGAGAAAACGAAAATATGCACAGTTAAAATCTAGAAAGAAGCGGTCTGAGAAACAGCTTTGTGATGTGTGAATTCATCTTACAGAGTTACACCATTCTTTTCATGGAACAGTTTGGTAGCACTGTTTTTAGAGAATTTGAGAAGGGATATTTTGGATCACCTTGAAGCCTAGGGTGACAATGGAAATATAATCAGATAAAAACCAGCAAGAAACTTTCTGAGAAACTTCTTTGTGATGTGTGTACTCATCTTGTAGAGTAACACCTTTCTTTTCATGGAGCTGTTTGCTAACACAGTTTTCGTGGAATCTACAAAATGATATTTGGGAGCGAGTTGAGACCTATGGAGAAAAAGGAAATATCCTCAGATAAAAACTAGAAGGAAGCTTTCTGAGAAAATGCCTTGTGATGTGTGAATTCATCTCACAGAGTTACACCACACTTTTCTTAGAGCAGTTTGCCAACACTGTTTTTGTGGAATCTGCAATTCACATTTCAGAATGCATTGAAACATTTTGTGACAAAAGAAATAGCATCAGACAAAAAAAGAAGCTTTCGGTGAAACTGCTTAGTGATATGTGAATTCACCTCACAAAGTTACACCTTTATTTTCATGGTGCAGTTTGGTACAACTCTTTTTGGGGAATCTGAGAAGGGATGTTTTGGATCTCATTGAAGCCAATGGTGACAAAGGAAATATTGTCAGACAAAAACTAGAAAGAAGGTTTGTGAGAAATTGCTTTGTGATGTATTAATTCATCTCAGAGAGTTACATGATTTTTTCATGGACCAGTTTTGTTGCACTGTTTTTGGGGAATCTGCGAAGGGTTATTTTCAATTTCAATGAAGCTTAAGGTGACAAAGGAAATATCCTCAGATAAAAATTAGAAAGAAGCTTTCTGAGAAATATCTCTGTGATATGTGAATTCATCTCACAGAGTTACACCTTTCTTTTCATTGAGCAGTTTGCTGACACTGTTTTCGTGGAGTCTGCAAAGGGATAATTGGGGGCGCATTGAGGCTTGTAGTGCAAAAGGAAATATCCCCAGTTAGAAACTAGAAAGAAGCTTTCTGAGAAACTGCTTTGTGATGTGTGAATTAATCTTACAGGGTTACACTGCTCTTTTCATTGACCTGTTTGCTAACGCTATTTTCTTGGAATCTGCAATGGGATATTTTGGAGCACTTTGAAGTTTATAGGGAAAAAGGAAACATCCTCATATAAAAACTAGAAAGAAGCTTTCTGGGAAACTGCTTTGTGATGTGTAAATTCATCTCACAGAGTTACACGATTTCTTTCATGGATCTGTTTGGTAGCACTGTTTTTGAGGAATCTGTGAAGGGATATTTTGTTTCCCATTGAAGGCTTTGGTGAAATAGGAGAATTTTCTAACACTTCTTTCATGGAATCCAGAATGGGATATTTGGGAGTGCATTGAGGCCTATGGTGAAAAAGGAAATATCCTCAGATAAAAACTAGAAAGAGGCTTTCTGAGAATGTGCTTTGTGATGCATGAATTCATCTCACAAATAACACCATTGTTGAAGCCTATGGTGGCAATGGAAATATCCTCAGACAAAAACTAGAAAGAAGCTTTCTGAGAAACTCTTTGTGATTTGTGAATTCATCTAACAGAGGTACATGGTTCTTTTCATGGAGCAGTGTGGTAGAACTGTTTTTGGGGAATCTGAGAAGTGGAATTTTGGATCGCATTGAAGCCTATGGTGAGAAAGGAAATATCCTTAGATAAAAACTAGAAGGAAGTTTTCTGAGAAAGTTCTTTGTGATGTGAGAATTCATCTCACAGGGTTATACAGTTCTATTCATGGAGCAGTTTGCTAAAACTGTTTTTGTGGAATCTGCAAAGCGATATTTTCTAGCGCATTGAGGCCTATAGTGAAAAAGGAAATATCCTCAGATAAAAATTAGAAACAAGCTTTCTGAGAAACTAATTTGTGCTGTGTGAATTCACCTTACAGAGTTACAGCTTTCCTTTCATTGAGGAGTTTGATAAAACTGTTTTCGTGGAATCTGCAATAGGATATTTGGGATCACATTGAAGCCTATGTTGACCAAGGAAATATCCCCAGACAAAAACAAAAAAGATGCTTTCTGAGAAACTGCTTTGTCACGTGTGAATTCAGCTCACAGAGTAACACTGTTCTTTCCACTGAGCAGCTTTCTAACACTGTTTTCTTGGTATCTGTAATGGGATTTTTTGGAGCGCATTGAAGTTTATGATGACAAAGGAGGAATTATCCTCAGAGAAAAACTACAAAGAAGCTTTCTGAGAAACTACTTTGTAATTTGTGAATTCATCTTACAGAGTTACACAATACTTTTCATGGAACAGTTTGGTAGCACTGTTTTTGGGGACTCTGAGAAGGGATACTTTGGATCGCATTGAAGCCTATGTTGACAAAGGAAATATCCTCAGATGAAAACTAGGAAGAAGCTTTCTGTGAAACAGCTTCTTGATGTGTGAATTCATCTCACAGAGTTAAACCGTTCTTTACATTGAGAAGTTTGCTAACACTCTTTTCATGGAATCTGCCAAGGAATGTTCGGGAGCGCATTGTGGCCTATGGTGAAAAAGGACATATCCTCAGATAAAAACAAGAAAGAAACTTTCTGAGAAACTGTTTTGTGATGTGTGAATTCATCTCACAGAGTTGCAGGATTCTTTTCATGGAGCAGTTTGGTAGCAGTGTTTTTGGGGAATGTGAGAAGGGATACTTTGGATTGCATTGAAGCCTATGGTGGAAAAGGAAATATTCTCAGATAAAAACTAGAAAGAATCTTTCTGAAAAACTTCTTTGTGATGTGCGAATTCATCCCACAGAGTTACTCCCCTCTTTTCATGGAGCAGTTTGCTAACACTGTTTTCGTGGCATCTACAAAGGAATATTTGGGAGTGCATTGAGTCCTATGGTGAAAAAGGAAATATCCTCAGATAAAAACTAGAAAGAAGCTTTCTGAGATACTGCTTAGTGATGTGTGAATTCGTCTCACAGAGTTACACTGTTCTTTGCATTGAGAAGTTTGTCTACACTGTTTTCTTGGAACCTGTAATGGGATATTTTGAAGCATCTTGAAGCTTATAGTGACAAAGGAAATATCCTCATATAAAAATTAGAAATAAGTTTTCTGAGAAACTGATTTGTGATGTGTTAGTTTTCCTCACAGAGTTACACGATTCTTTTCAAGGATCATTATGGTAGCAGTGTTTTTGGGGAATCTGAGAAGGGATATTTTGGATCTCATTGAAGCCTATGCTGAGAAAGGAAATTTCCTCAGATAAAAACTGGAAAGAAGCTTTCTGAGAATCATCTTTGTGATGTATGAATTCATCTGACAGAGTTACATCTCTCTTTTCATGGAGCAGTTTGTTAACACCGTTTTCATGGAATCTGCAATAAGATAGTCTGGAGTGCATTGAGGCCTAGTGAAAAACGAAATATCCTCATATAAAAACTAGGGAGAAGCTTTCTGTGAAAGAGCTTTGTTATGTATTATTTCATCTCACAGAGGTACACGATCGTAGTCATTTATGAGTTTGGTAGCAGTGTTTTTGGGGAATCTGAGAAGGGATATTTTGGATGGCATTGAAGCCTATGGTGACGAAGGAAATATCCTCTGATAAAAACAAGAAAGAATCTTTCTCAGAAAGTTCTTTTTGATGTGTGAATTCACCTCACAGAATTAAACCTTTCTTCTGATGGAACAGTTTGATAACACTGTTTTCCTGGAATCTTCAATAGGATATTTGGGAGTGCATTGAATCTATGGTGACAAAGGAACTATCCTCAGATAAAAACCAAAAAGCAGCTTTGTGAGAAATGGCTTGTGATGTGTGAACATATCTCACAGAGTTACACCATTCCTTACATTAAGAAGTTTGCTAAAACTTTTTTCCTTTATTCTGCAATGGGATATTTGAGAGCACATTGAAGAATACGGTGAAAAAGGTAATATCCTCAGGTATGAACAAGAAAGAAATTCTCTGAGAAACTGCATTGTGATTTGTGAATTCGTCACAGAGAGTTACACGTTTCTTCCCATGGAGCAGTTTGCCAGCACTATTTTTGTGGAATCTGTAAAGGGATATTTGGAAGCAAATTGGGGCAAATGATGAAAAGGGAAATATCCTTCTACAAAAACTAGAAAGAATCTTTCTGAGAAACTGCTTCATGATGTGTGAATTCATTTCACAGAACTACTCCTCTCTTTTCATGGGGCAGTTTGCTAACACTCTTTTCATGGTATCTGCAATTGGATATTCCAGAGCACATTGAGGCCTACAGTGAAAAAGTAAATATCCTCATATAAAAATTAGAAAGAAGCTTTCTGAGAAACTACTTTGTAATGTGTTATTACATCTCACAGAGTTACACGATTCTTTTCATGGATCAGTTTGGTAGCACTAATTTTGGGGAATCTGAGAAGGGATATTTTATATCACATTGAAGCTTATGGTGACAAAGGAAATATCCTCAGATGAAAACCAGAAAGAAGCTTTCTGAGAAAGTTGCTTCTAATATGTGAATTCGTCTCACAGAGTTACACCTTTCTTCTCATGGAGCAGTTTGATAACACTGTTTTCATGGAATCTGCAATAAGATATTTGGGAGCGCATTGATGCCCATGGTGACAAAAGAACTATCCTCAGATAAAAACCAAAGAGAAGCTTTCTCTGAAACAACTTTGTGATGCATGTGTTCACCACACAGGGTTACATGTTTTTATTCATTGAGAAGCTTGCTAACACTTTTTTCATTTATTTTCCAATGGGATATTTGAGAACACATTGTGGAATATGGTGAAAAAGGAAATATCCTCAGATAAAAACTAGAAAGATTTTTTTATGAGAAACTGCATTGTGATATGTGAATTCATCCCACAGAGTTACACCATTCTTTTCATGGAACAGCTTGGTAGCACTGTTTTTGGGGAATATGAGAAGGGATATTTTGGATAGCATTGAAGCCTATGGTGACAAAGGAAATATCTACAGATAAAAACTAGAAAAAACTTTCTGAGAAAGTTCTTTGTAATGTGTGAATTCATCTCACAGAGTTACACCTTTCTTTTCATTGTGCAGTTTGCTAACACTTTTTCTGGAATCTGCAATGGGATATTTGGGAGCACATTGAGGCCTACAGTGAAAAAGGAAATACCCTCAGATGAAAACTAGAAAGAAGCTTTCTAAGAAAGTGCTTTGTGATGTGTGAATTCATCTCACAGAGTTACACTGTTCTTTTCATTCAGCAGTTTGATAACACTGTTTTCGTGGAATCTGCGATAGGATATTTCGGAGCACATTGAAGCCTCTGGTGACAAATTTAATAGCCTCAGACAAAAACGAAAAAGAAACTTTGTGAAAAACTGCTTTGTGATGTGGAAATTCATCTCACAGATTTACACCTTTGTTTTCATGGAGAAATTTGCTAACACTGTTTTCATGAAATCTGCAATGAGATATTACGAAGCACATTAAGGCCCATAGTGAAAAAGGAAATATCGTCATTTAAAAATCAGAAAGAAGCTATCTGAGAATCCCTTTTGTGATGTGTTATTTCATCTCACAGAGTTACACGATTCTTTTCATGGAACAGTTTGGTAGCACTGTTTTTGGGGAATCTGAGAAGGGATATTTTGGATCACTTTGAAACCTATAGTGGCAAAGGAAGTATCCACAAATAAAAACTAGAAAGGAGCTCTGAGAAAGTTCTTTGTGATCTGTAAATTCACCTCACAGAGATACACCTTTATTTTCATGGAGGAGTTTCTAACACTGTTTTCTTGGGATCTGCAATAGTATATTTTGTAGCGCTTTGAAGTTTATGGTGACAAACGCAATATCCTCATATAAAAACTAGACAGAAGCCTTCTGAGAAATTGCTTCATGATGTGTTAATTCATCACACTGTGTTACACGATCCTTTTCATGGATCAGTTTGGTAGCAGTGTTTACGTGGAATCTGAGAAGTAATATTTTATATCGCATTGAAGCCTGTGGTGACAAAGGAAATATCCTCAGGTAAAACTAGAAAGAAGCTTCCTGAGAAAGTTCTTTCTGAAGTGTTTGTTTGTTTCATGGAGTTACACCTTCCTTTTCATGGATCAGTTTACTAACACTGTTTTCATGGAATCTGCAATGGGATATTCTGGACCCCCTTGAGGCCTATAGTGAAAAAGGAAATATCCTCAGATAAAAACTAGAAAGAAGCTTTATGAGAAACAGCTTTGTGGTGTTGGAATTCATCTTACAGAGTTACACCATTCCTCTCAATGATCAGTTTGATAACACTGTTTTTGTGGAATCTGCAATAGAATATTTTTGAGTGCATTGTAGCCTATGGTGACAAAGGAAATATCCTTAGATTAAAAACTAGAAAGAAGTTTTCTGAGAAAGTTCTTTGTGATGTGTGAATTCATCTCACAGAATTACACCTTTCTTTTCTTTTTTTTTTTTTTAAATTTATTTATTATTATTATACTGTAAGTTGTAGGGTACATGTGCATAACGTGCAGGTTTGTTACATATGTATACTTGTGCCTTGTTGGTGTGCTGCACCCATCAACTCGTCATTTACATCAGGTATAAC
>NC_037683.1:18162511-18173697 GCF_003255815.1 Theropithecus gelada | reverse complement strand
TAGGAAAAGGGATTCCCTTCCCCCTTGTGCTTCCCAGGTGAGGCGATACCTCGCCCTGCTTCAGCTCTCGCTGGTCGGGCTGCAGCAGCTGACCAGCACGGATTGTCCGGCACTCCCCAGTGAGATGAACCCAGTACCTCAGTTGAAAATGCAGAAATCACCGGTCTTCTGTGTCGCTCGCGCTGGGAGTTGGAGACTGGAGCTGTTCCTATTCGGCCATCTTGCTCCGCCCCCTATATTCATCTCAGAGTATAACATTTTTGTTGATTCAGAAACTCACCATCACTGTTTTTGTGGTATCTGAGAGCAGTTATTTGGGAGTACATTGAAGACTATGATGAAAAAGGAAATATTCTCATATTTAAACCAGAAAGAAGCTTTCTGAGAAACTACTTTTGGATGGGTAAATTCTTCTCACAGAGGTACATTGGTGTTTTCATTGAGCAGTTTGATAACACTGCTTTCGAGGGATCTGCAATAGGATATTTGGGAGTGCATGGAAGGCTATGGTGATAAAGGAAATACCTTCAGATAAAAACCAAGAGAAGCTTTCTGAAAAACTGCTTTATGATGTGTGAACTCATCTCACAGAGTTACACTGTTCTTTTCATTGAGCAGTTTGCTAACACTGTTTACTTGGAATCTGCAATGAGATATTTTGGAGTGCATTGAAGCTTAGGGTGACAAAGGAAATATCCTCATATAAAAAATAGAAAGAAGTTTTCTGAGAAACAGCTTTGTGATGTGTTAATTTATCTCAGAGAGTTACACGATCCTTTTCATGGATGAGTTTGTTAACAGTGTTTTTGGGGAATCAGACAAAGGATATTTTGGATCACATTGAAACCTATGGTGACAAAGGAAATATCCTCAGATAAAAACTAGAAAGAAGCTTTCTGAGAAAGTTCTTTGTGATGCATGAATTTATCCAACAGAGTTCCCCCTTTTTTTCAAGAGAAGTTTGCTAACACAGTTTTCGTGGAATCAGCAAAGGGATATTTGGAAGCGCATTGATGCCTATGGTGAAAAAGTAAAAATCCACTGATAAAAACTAGAAAGAAGGTTTCTGAAAAAGTGCTTTGTGACTTGTGAATTCATCTCTGAGACATATACTGTTCTTTTCATTGAGCAGTTTGGTAACACTGTTTTCTTGTAATCTGCAATGGGATATTTTGGAGTGCATTGAGGCCTACAGTGGAAAAGTAAATATCCTCAGATACAAACTGGGAAGAAACCTTCTGATGAACGGCTTTGTGATGTGTGAATTCACCACACAGAGTTACACCTTTCTTTTCATGGAGCAGTTTCCTAACACTCTTTTTGTGGAATCGGCAAACGATATTTGGGAGTGCATTGAGGCCTATAGTGAAAAAGTAAATATCCTCAGATACAAACTGGGAAGAAACCTTCTGATGAACGGTTTTGTGACATGTGAATTCACCACACAGAGTTACACCATTCCTTTTATTGGGCAGGTTGATAACACTGTTTTCATGGAATCTGCAATAGGATATTTGGGAGCACATTGAAGCCAATGTTGACACAGGAAATATCCTCAGATAAAAACGAAAAATATGCTTTTTGAGGAACTGCTTTGTGATGTGCGAATTCATCTCACAGAGGTACACTCATCTCTTCATTGAACAGTTTGCCAACAATGTTTTCTTGGAATCTGCAATGTGATATGTTGGAGCACATTGAAGCTTATGTTGACAAAGAAAATATCCTCAGACAAAAACTAGAAAGAAGGTTTCTGAGAAACTGTTTTGTGATTTGTGAGTTCATCTCACAGAGCTATATGATTATTTTCATGAAGCAGTTTGGTAGCATTGTTTTTGGGTAATCTGAGAAGGGATATTTTGGATTGCTTGAAAGCCTATGGTGAGAAAGGAAATATCCTCAGACAAAAAGTCAAAAAGAAGAAAGATGCTTTCTGATAAACTTCTTTGTGATTTGAGAATTCATCTCAGAGAATTACATGATTCTTTTCATGGAGCAGTTTGGTAGCACTGTTTTTGTGGAATCTGAGAGGGGATACTTTGGATCGCATTGAAGACTATGGTGACAAAGGAAATATCCTCAGATAAAAATTAGAAAAAATCTTTATGAGAAACTGCTTTGTGATGTGTGAATTCATGTCACAGGTTTACACGATTGTTTTCATTGGGCTGTTTGATAACATTGTTTTCGTGAAATCTGTGAAGGAGTATTAGGAAGTGCTTTGAGGGCTATGGTGAAAAAGGAAATATCCTCAGATAAAAACTTGAAAGAAGCTTTCTGAGAATCTGCTTTGTGATGGGTGAATTCACCTCACAGAGTTACACTGTTCTTTTCATTGAGCAGTTTGCTATCCTGTTTTGTTGGAATCTGCAATGGGATATTTCAGAGTGCATTGAAGCTTATGGTGAAAAAGGAAATATCCTCAGAGAAAAACTAGAAAAAAGCTTTCTAAGAAAATGCTTTGTGATTAGGGAATTCATGTCACAGAGTGACATGATTCTTTTCATGGATCCGTTTCGTAGCACTATTTTTGGGGTATCTGAGTAAGGATATTTTGGATCATATTGAAGCCTGTGGTGACAAAGGAAATATCCTCAGATAAAAACTAGAAAGAAGCTTTCTGATAAACTGCTTTGTGATGTGTGAATTCATGTCACAGAGTTACATCTTTGTTTTCATGGACCAGTTTGCTAACGCTCTTTTCATGGAATCTGCAAAGGTGTGTTTGTTAGCACATTGAGGCCTATAGTGAAAAATGTAACATCCTCAGATAAAAACGAGAAAGAAGCTTTCTGAGAAACTGCTTTGTGATGTGTTAATTCATCACACAGTTACATGATTCCTTTCATGTACTAGTTTGGTAGCACTGTTTTTGGGAATCTGAGAAGGGATATTTTGGATTGCAGTGAAGCCTATGGTGACATAGGAAATATCCTCAGATAAAAAGTAGAAAGAAGCTTTCTGAGAAAGCTCTTTGTGATGTGAGAATTCATCTCCCAGAGATACATCTTTTTTTCACGGAGCAGTTTGCTAACACTCTTTTCATGGAATCTGCAATAGGATATTTTGGAGTGCTTTGAAGCCTCTAGTGAAAAAGGAAATATCCTCAGATAAAAACAAAAAGAAGCTTTCTGACAAACTCCTTTTTGATGTGTGAATTCGTCTCACAGAATAACACTGCTCTTTTCATTGAGCAGTCTGCTAACACTGTTTTCAAGGTATCTGCAAAGGTATATACGGGAGTGCATTGAGGCCTATGGTGAAATAGGAAATGTCCTCAGATAAAAATGAGAAAGAAGCTTTCTCAGATACTACTTTGTGATGTGTTAATTCATCTCACAGAATTACACGATTCTTTTCCTGGATCAGTTTGGTAGCACTGTTTCTGGGGAATTTGAGAAGGGATACTTTGGAACGCATGGAAGCCTATGGTGACAAAGGAAATATAATCAGATAAAAACAAGAAAGAAACTTTCTGAGAAAGTTCTTTGTAATGTGTGAATTCATCTTATGGAGGTACACCTTTCTTCTCATTGCGCAGTTTGCTAACACTGTTTCCTGGAATCTGCAATGGGATATTTGGGAGCGCACTGAGGTCTATGGTGAAAAACTAAATACCCTCACATAAAAACTAGAAAGAAGCCTTCTGAGAAATTGCTTTGTGATGTGTGAATTCATCTCACAGAGTTACACTGTTGTTTTCATTGAGCAGTTTTCTAACACAGTTTTCGTGGAATCTGCAATGGGATATTTCAGAGCACATTGAAGCTTATAGTGACAAAGGGAATATCCTCAGGCAAAAACTAGAAAGTAGCTTTCTGAGAAATTGCTTTGTGATGTATGTATTCATCTCACAGAGTAACACCTTTATTTTCATGGATCAGTTTGCTAACACTATTTTCTTGGAATCTACCAAGGGATATTTGGGAGCGAGTTGAGACCTGTGGTGAAAAAGAAAATATCCTCTGAAAAAAACTTCCTGAGCTTCCTGAGAAACTGCTTTGTGATGTGTGAATTCATCTCACTGAGTTACACCACTCGTTTCATGGAGTAGTTTTGTAGCACTGTTTTTGGGGAATCTGAGAAGGGATAATTTGAATCACATTGAGGCCTATACAATATACAATTGAAGACTATACAAAGGAACTAACCTCAGATAACAACTATAAAGAAGTTTTCTGAGAAAGTTCATTGTGATGTGTGAATTCCTCTCATAGAGTTACATCTTTCTCTTCATGGAGCAGTTTGCTAACACTGTTTTCATGGAATTTGTAAAGTGATATTTAGGAGCACATTGAGGCCTATAGTGAAAATGGAAATAACCACAGATAAAAACTGGAAAAAAGCTTTGTGAGAAACTGCTTGTGATGTGTGTATTCTCTCCCAGAGTTACACTGTTCTTTTGTTACAGCAGTTTGCTAACACCGTTTTCTTGGTTTCTGTAATCTGATATTTTGGAGGGCATTGAAGCTGAGGGTGACAAAGGAAATATCCTCACATAAGAAGTAGAGAGAGGCCGGGCGCGGTGGCTCAAGCCTGTAATCCCAGCACTTTGGGAGGCCGAGACGGACGGATCACAAGGTCAGGAGATCGAGACCATCCTGGCTAACAGGGTGAAACCCCGTCTCTATTAAGAAATACAAAAAACTAGCCGGGTGAGGTGGCGGGCGCCTGTAGTCCCAGCTACTCGGGAGGCTGAGGCCGGAGAATGGCGTGAACCCAGGAGGTGGAGCTTGCAGTGAGCTGAGATCCGGCCACTGCACTCCAGCCTGGGCGACAGAGTGAGACTTTGTCTCAAAAAAAAAAAAAAAAAAAAAAAGAAGTAGAGAGAAGCTTTCTGAGAAACTGCTTTGTGATGTTTAATTCATCTCACAGAGCTACAAGAATCTTTTCATGGATCCGATTGGTAAAACTGGTTTTGGGGAAACTGAGAAGGGATATTTTGGATAGCATTGAAGCCTATGGTGACAAAGGAAATATCCTCAGATAAAAGTAGAAAGAAGCTTTCTGAGAAACTTCTTGGTGATGTGTGAATTCATGACAAAGGGTTACGCCTTTCTGCGATTGGATATTTGGGAGCATATTGAGTGCTACGTTGAAAAACAAAATATCCTCAGATTAAACCTGGAAAGAACCTTCCTGAGAAATCGCTTTGTGATGTGTGAATTTATCTCACAGAGTCACAACGTTCTTTTCATTGCACAGTTTTCTAACACTGTTTTCGCGGAATCTGCAAAGGGATATATGGGAGCGCATTAAGGCCTATGGAGTAAAAGGAAGTATCCCCAGTTAAAAACTAGAAAGAAGTTTTCTGAGAAGCTGCTTTTTGATGTGTGAATTCATCTCACAGTGTTACAGTGTTCTTTTCATTGAGCAGTTTGCTAACACTGTTTTCTTGGATTCTGCAATTGGATATTTCAGAGCGCACTGAAGCTTATAGTGACACAGGAAAAATCCTCATAGAAAAAGTAGAAAGAAGCTTTCTGAAAAACTGCTTTGTGATGTGTTAATTCATCCCACAGAGTTACATGATTCTTTCCGTGGATCAGTTTGGTAGCACTGCTTTTGGGGAATCAGAGAATGGATATTTGAACCCTACAGTGACAAAGCAAATATCCTCAGATAACTAGAAATAAGCTTTCTGAGACCATTCTTTTTGATGTATGAACTCACCTCACAGAGTTACACCATTCTTTTTATTGAGCAGTTTGATAAGACTGTTTTTGAGGAATCTGCAGTAGGATATTTGGGAGTACATTGAAGCCTATTGTGACAAAGGAAATATCCTAAGATAAAAACCAAAAAGTAGCTTTCTGAGGATCTGCTATGTGATTTGTGAATTCATCTCACAGAGTTACACCTTACTTTTCATGGAGCAGTTCGCTAACACTGTTTTTGTGGAATCTGCAAAGGGATATTTGGGAGGACATTGAGGCCTATAGTGAAAAAGGAAATATCCTGAGATAAAAACTGGAAAGTAGCTTTCTGAAAACGTATTTTGTTATACGTGAGTTCTTCTCACATATTTACACCGTTTTTTTCATTGAGCAGATTGATAACACTGTTTTCATGGAATCCGCAATAGTATATTTGGGAGTGCCTTGAAGCTTATGGTGACAAAGTAAATATCCCCAGATAAAAACCAAAAGAAGCCGTCTGTGAAACTGCTTCGTGATGCGTGAATTCATCTCACAGAGTTACACCTTTCTTTTCATTGAGAAGTTTGGTAACACTTTTTTCGTGGAATCTGCAAATGTGATATTGAGGAGTGCAGTGAGAAATATGGTGAAAAAGAAAATATCCCCAGATAATAACTAGAAAGAAACTTTCTGAGAAACAGTTTTGTGATGTGTGAATACATCTCACAGAGTTACACCCTTCTTTTCATAGAAAAGTTTGCTAACACTGTTATCGTCTAATCTGCAAAGGGATATTTCAGAGCAAATTGTGGACTACAGTGGAAAAGGCAATATCCTCAGAAAAAACTAGAAAGAAGATTTCTGAGAAACTGCTTTGTGATGTGTGAATTCATCTCACCAAGTTACACTGTTCTTTTCATTGAGGAGTTTGCTAACACTCTTTTCTTGGAATCTACAATGGTATATTTTGGAGTGCATTGGAGTTTATGGTGACAAAGGAAATATCCTCATATAAAAACTACAAAAAATATTTCTGAAAAACCGATTTGTGATGGGTTTATTGATCTCATAGAGTTACAGGATTCATTTCATGGATCGGTTTGGTAGCACTCTTTTTGGGGAAACTGAGGAGGAATATTTTCGATCACTTTGAAGACTATGATGACAAAGGAAATATCCTCAGATCAAAACTAGAAAGAAGCTTTCTGAGAAACTTCATCATGATGTGTGAATTCATCTCATAGCATTACACATTTCCTTTCAAGGAGCATTTTGCTAACACTGCTTTCATGGAATCTGTAAATTGATATTGGGGAGCATATTGGGGTCTATGGTGAAAAAATATATATTCTCACATAAAAACTAGAAAGAAGTTTTCTGAGAAACTGTTTTGTCATGTGTGAATTCATCTCAGAGAGCTACAGTGTTGTTTTCATTGAGCAGTTTGCTAACACTGTTTTCTTGGAATCTGCAATCAGATAGTTCAGAGCACATTGAAGGTTATGGTGACAAAGGAAGTATCCACATAAAACTAGAAAAAAGTCTTTTGAGAAACTGCTTTGTGCTTTCTGAATTGATCTCACAGAGTTACACCATTCTTTCATGGAGAAGTTTAATAGCACTGTTTTTGGGGAAGGTGAGAGGGAATATTTTTGATTGCCTTGAAGCCTATGGTGAAAAAGGAAATACCCTCAGATAAAGACTAGAAAGAAGCTTTCTGATAAACTTCTTTGTGATGTGTGTATTTATTTCACAGAGTGGCATGATTCTTTCCTTAGAGCAGTCTGGTAAAACTGTTTTTGTGGAATTTGCTATAGGATATTTGGGAGCCCATTGAAGCCAATGGTGGCAAAGGAAATATCCTCAGGCAAAAACTAGAAAGAAGCTTTCTATGAAACTGCTTTCTGACTTGTGAGTTCATCTAACAGATGTACATGATTCTTTCCATGGAGAAGCTTAGTAGCACTGTTTTTGGGGAATCTGAGAAGAGATATTTTGGATCATATTGAAGGATATTGTGACAAACGGAATATTCTCACATAAAAACTAGATAGATGCTTTCTGAGTAACTGCTTTGTGATGTGTGCATTCATCTCATAGAATAGCACAATTCTTTCCTTGGAGCAGTTTGCTAACACTGTTTTCGTGGAATCTGCAAGGGATATTTTGGAGTACATTGAGGCTTATTGTGAAAAAGGAAATATCCTCAGATAAAAACTAGAAAGAAGCTTCCTGAGAAACTGCTTTGTGATGTGTTAATTCATCTCACAGAGTTACAGGATACTTTTCATGAAGCAGTTTGCTGGCACTGTTTTTAGGGTGTCTCAGAAGGGATATTTTGGATCGCATTGAAGCTTAGGGTGACAAAGCAAATATCCTCAGATAAAAACTAGAAAGCAGATTTCTGAGAAAGTTCTTTGTGATGTGTGAATTCATCTCACAGAGTTACAACTTTCTTTTCTTTAAGCAGCTTGTTAACACAGTTTTTTGTGGAAAGTGCAAACAGGTATTTGCAATCGCTTTCATGCCTATATGAAAAAGGATACATCCTCAGATAAAAAATTGAAAAATCTTTCTAAGAAATTTCATTGTGATGTGTGAATTCATCTCACAGAGTTACACCTTCTTTTCCATGGAACAGTTTGCTAACACTGTTTTCGTGGAATCTGCAAAGGGATATTTGGAAGCACATTGAGGCCTATAGTGAAAAAAGGAAATATCCCCAGATAAAAACTAGAAAGAAACTTTCTGAGAAACTGCTTTGTGATGTGTAAATTCGTCTCACAGAGTTACACCATTATTTTCATTGAGAAGTTTGATAACCCTGTTTTGGCGGAATCTGAACTAGGATATTTGGGATTGTATTGAAGCTTTGGTGAAAAGGGATATATCCTAAGATAAAAACCAAAAAGGAGCCTTCTGAGAAACTGCTTTGTGATGTGTCAATTCATCTCACAAAGTTATACTGTTCTTTTCATAGAGCAGTTTGCTAACACTGTTTTCTTGGAATCTGCAACGGGATACTTTGGAGCACATTGAAGTTTAAGGTGGCAAAGGAAATATCCTCAGACAAAAACTAGAAAGAAGCTTTGTGAGAAACTGCTTTGTGATCAGTGAATTCATCTCACAGGGTTACATGATTCTTCTCATGGATCAGTTTGGTAGCACTGTTTTTGGGGAATCTGAGAAGGGATATTTTTGATCCCATTGAAGTCTATGGTAAAAAAGGAAATATCCTCAGATTAAAACTAGAAAGAACTTTTTGAAGAAAATTCTTTGTGATGTGTGAATTCATCTCACAGAGTTACACTGTTCTCTTCATTGATCAGTTTGCTAACATTGTTTTCGGAATCTGCCATGGAATATTTCAGAGTGCATTTTAAGCTTATGGTGACAAAGGAAATATCCCCAGAGAAAAAGTAAAAAGAAGCCTTCAGTGAAACTGCTTTATGATGCATGATTTCATCTCAGAGAGATACAAGTTTCTTTACCTTGAGAAGTTTGCTAATACTGTTTTCATCTAATCTGCAAAGGGATGTTTGAGAGTGCATTGAGGTCTATGGTGAAAAAGGAAATATCCTCAGATAAAAGGTAGAAAGAAGCTTTCTAAGAAACTGCTTAGAGATTTGTGATTTCTTCTCACAGAGCTTCACAATTCTTTTCTTGGGGCAGTTTAGAAGCACTATTCTTGGGGAATCTGAGAAGGTATATTTTGGATTGCATTGAAGCCAATGGTGACAAAAGGAATATCAACAGATTATAACTAGAAGGAAGCTTTCTGAGAAAGTCCTTTGTGATGTGGAAATTCATCTCACAACATTACATCTCCCTTTTCATGGAGCATTTGCTAACACTGTTGTCATGGAATCTGCAAAGGGATATTAGGAGTGCTTTGAGGCCTATGCTGAAAAAGGAAATACCCTCAGATGAAAACTAGAAAGATTCTTTTTGAGAAACTGCGTTTTGATGTGTGAATTCATCTCACAGAGTAATACTGTGCTTTTCATTGAGCAGTTTGATAACACGGTTTTGGTGGAATCTGCAATAGGATATTTGGGAGTGCATTTAAGCCTATGGTGATAAAGGAAATAACATGATTTAAAAGCTGGAAAGAAACTTTCTTAGAAACGGCTTTGTGATTTGTGAATTCATCTCATAGAGTTACATGATTATTTTCATGGATCAGTTTGGTAGCCCTGCTTTGGAGAATCTGAGAAGGGATAATTGGATTGCATGGAAGTCTAAGGTAACAAAGGAAATATCTTCAAATGAATACTAGAAAGATGATTTCTGAGAAAGTTCTTCGTGATGTGTGAATTCATCTCACAGATGTACTTGCTTCTTTTCTTTGAGCAGTTTGATAACAGTGTCTTCCTGGAAATTGCAACAGGGTAATTGGCAGCTCATTGAAGCCTATGGTGACTAAGGAAATATCCTCAGACAAAAACCAAAAATAAGTTTTCTGAGACACTGCATTGTGATGTGCTAATTGACCTCCCAGAATTAAACTGTTCGTTTCATTGAGCAGTTTGCTAACACTGTTTTCGTGGGGTCTGCAATGGGATATTTCAGAGCACATTGAATCGTGTGGTGACAAAAGCGATATCCTCATATAAAAACTACAAAGAAGCTTTCAAAGAAACCGCTTTTGGATGTGCTCATTCATCTCACAGACATACACCATTCTTTCCATGCATCGGTAGCATTGTTTTTTTTTTAAATTTATTATTATTATTATACTTTAAGTTCTAGGGTACATGTGCATAACATGGAGGTTTGTTACATATGTATACTTGTGCCATGTTGCTGTGCTGCACCCATCAACTCGTCAGCACCCATCAACTCGTCATTTACATCAGGTATAACTCCCAATGCAATCCTTCCCCCCTCCCCCACCCCATGATAGGCCCCGGTATGTGATGTTCCCCTTCCAGGGTCGAAGTGATCTCATTGTTCAGTTCCCACCTATGAGTGAGAACATGCGGTGTTTGGTTTTCTGTTCTTGTGATAGTTTGCTAAGAACGATGGTTTCCAGCTGCATCCATGTCCCTACAAAGGACACAAACTCATCCTTTTTTATGGCTGCATAGTATTCCATGGTGTATATGTGCCACATTTTCTTAATCCAGTCTGTCACTGATGGACATTTGGGTTGATTCCAAGTCTTTGCTATTGTGAATAGTGCCGCAATAAACATACGTGTGCATGTGTCTTTATAGCAGCATGATTTATAATCCTTTGGGTATACACCCAGTAATGGGATGACTGGGTCACATGGTACTTCTAGTTCTAGATCCTTGAGGAATGGCCATACTGTTTTCAATAATGGTTGAACTAGTTTACAATGCCACCAACAGTGTAAAAGTGTTCCTATTTCTCCACATCCTTTTCAGCACTTGTTGTTTCCTGACGTTTTAATGATTGCCATTCTAACTGGTGTGAGATGGTATCTCATTGTGGTTTTGATTTGCATTTCTCTGATGGCCAGTGATGATGAGCATTTTTCATGTGTCTGTTGGCTGTATGAATGTCTTCTTTTGAGAAATG
>NC_037683.1:18113804-18132511 GCF_003255815.1 Theropithecus gelada | reverse complement strand
ATGAAAAAATGCTCATCATCACTGGCCATCAGAGAAATGCAAATCAAAACCACAGTGAGATAGCATCTCACACCAGTTAGGATGGCAGTCATTAAAAAATCAGGAAACAACAGGTGCTGGAGAGGACGTGGAGAAATAGGAACACTTTTACAGTGTTGGTGCGATTGTAAACTAGTTCAACCATTATGGAAAACAGTATGGCAATTCCTCAAGGATCTAGAACTAGATGTACCATACGACCCAGCCATCCCATTATTGGGTATATACCCAAAGGATTATAAATCATGCTGCTATAAAGACACATGCACACGTATGTTTATTGCGGCACTATTCACAATAGCAAAGACTTGGAATCAACCCAAATGTCCATCAGTGACAGACTGGATTAAGAAAATGTGGCACATTTGCACCATGGAATACTATGCAGCCATAAAAAAGGATGAGTTTGTGTCCTTTGTAGGGACATGGATGCAGCTGGAAACCATCATTCTTAGCAAACTATCACAAGAACAGAAAACCAAACACCGCATGTTCTCACTCATAGGTGGGAACTGAACAATGAGATCACTTGGACTCATGAAGGGGAACATCACACACTGGGGCCTGTCATGGGGAGGGGGAAGGGGGGAGGGATTGCATTGGGAGTTATACCTGATGTAAATGACGAGTTGATGGGTGCTGATGAGTTGATGGGTGCAGCACACCAACATGGCACTAGTATACATATGTAACAAACCTGCACGTTATGCACATGTACCCTGAAACTTAAAGTATAATAATAAAAAATCATTAAAAGAAAGAAAATATCTGCATATAAAAACTAGAAAGAAGCTTTCTAAGAAACTACTTTGTGATGTGTGAGTTCATCTCACAGAGTTACACTGCTCTTTTCATTTAGCAGTTTACCAACACTGTTTTCTGGGAATCTGCAATAGGATATTTCAGAACTCATTGAAGCTTATAGTGACAAAGGAAATATCCTGAGATAAAAACAAGAAGGAATCTTTCTGAGAAAGTAGGTTGTGATTTTTGAATTCATCTCACAGAGTTACACTATTCTTTTCATGGAGAAATTCGGTAGCACTCTTTTTGGGGACTCTGAGAAGGGGTATTTTAAATCAGAAAAAAGTCTATGGTGACAAAATAAATAACCTCAGATAAAAGCTAGAAAGAATTTTTCTGAGAAAGTTCCTTGTGATGTGTGAATTAATCTCATAGAGGTTTATCTTTCTTTTCATGGAGAATTTACATACACTGTTTTTGTCGAATCTCCAAAGGGATTTTGGGAGTGCAATGAGGCCTATGGTGACAAAGGAAATATCTTCCTATAAAAACTAGAAAGAAGATTTCTTAGATGCCATTTTGTGATGGGTTAATTCATCTCACAGAGTTACAGCTTCCTTTTCATGGAGCTGTTTGCTAGCAGTTTTCGTGGAATCTGCACAGGGATATTTGGGAGCACATTGAGGCCTATAGTGTAAAGGAGAATATCTTCACATAAAAACTAGACAGGAGCTTTCTGAGAAAGTTCTTTGCAATATGTGAATTCATCTCACAGAGGTACACATTTCTTTTCATGGAGCGGTGGGCTAACAGTGTTTTTGTGAAATCTGCAAAGTGATATTTTGGAACACTTTGAGGCCTATTGTGATAAAGAAAATATCCTCAGATAAAAACTAGAAAGAAGCTTTCTGAGAAACAGCTTTGTGTTGTGTGAATTCATCCCACAGAGTTACGCCATTCTTTTCATTGAGAAGTGTGATAACACTGTTTCATGGAATCTGCAACAGGATATTTCAGAGCACATTGAAGCCTGTGGTGAAAAAGGAAATATCCTCATAGAAAAACTAGAAAGAAGCTTTCTGAGACACCGCTTTGTTATGTGTTAGTTCATCTAACTGAGTTACATGACTCTTTTCATGGATCAGTTTGGCAGCATTGTTTTTTGGGAATCTGATAAGGGATATATTGGATCACATTGAAGTCTATGGTGACAAAGGAAATATCCTCAGTTAAAACTATAGGGAAGCTATCTGAGAAATTTATTTGTGATGTTTGAATTCTTCTCACAGAGTTACATCTTTCTTTTCATGGAGTAGTTTGCAAACACTCTTTACGTGGAATCTGCAGAGGGATATTTGGGGGCGCTTTGAGGACTATAGTGATAAAGGAAATATCCTCAGATGAAACCGAAAAAGAAGTTTTCTGAGTAACTGGTTTATTATGTGTTATTTCATCTCACAGAGTTGCATGATTCCTTTCATTGGTCAGTTTAGTAGCACGGATTTTCAGGGATCTGAGAAGGAATATTTTGGATTGCATTGAAGCCTATGGTTACAAAGGAAATATCCTCAGATAAAAATTAGAAAGAGGCTTTCTGTGAAAGTTCTTTTTGATGTGTGAAATCATGCCACGGAGTTACACCTTTCTTTTTATGGAGCATCTTGATGACATTGTTTTCATGGAATCTGCAAAGGGATATTTGGGAGTGTATTGAGGCATATAGTGAAAAGGTAAATATCCTCAGATAAAAACTAGAAAGAAGCTTTCTGAGAAACTGTTTGTGATGTGTGAATTCATCTAACAGAGTTACACTGATCTTTTCATTGAGAAGTTTGCTAACACTGTTTTCTTGGAATCTGCAATGGGATATTTCAGAGTGCATTGTAGCTTAAGTTGACAAAGGAAATATCCTTATGAAAAAATAGAAAGAAACATTTGCAGAAACAGCTTTGTGATGTGCTAATTCATCTCACAGAGTTTACGATTCGTTTCGTGGAGCAGTTTGGTAGCAGTGCTTTTGGGGAATCTGAGAAGGGATATTTTGGATCACATTGATGTCTATGGTGACTAAGGATATATATCTCAGATAAAAAAATAGCAAGAAGCTTTCTGAGAAACTTGTTTCTGATGTGTGAATTCACCTCACGGAGATATATCTTTCTTTTTATGGAGAGTTTTCCAGCACTGTTTTTGGGGAATCTGAGGAGGGATATTTTGAATTGCATTGAAGCATATGGTGACAAAGGACATACCCTCGGATAATAATTAGAGAGAAGCTTTCTGAGAAATTGCTTTGTGATGTTTGAATTCATCTCACAGAGTTACACTGTTCTTTTCATTGAACAGTTTGCTAATACTGCTTTCTTGGAATCTGCAATCGGATATTTTGGAGTGCATTGAAACTTATGGTGACAAAGGAAATACCCTCATATAAAAATGAGAAAGAAGCTTTCTGTGAAGCTGATTTGTGACGTGTGAATCCATCTCACAGAGTTACACCATTCTTTTGATTGAACAGTTTGGTAACATTGGTTTCATGGAATCTGCAAAGGGATATTTGGGAGCACAATAAGACTATGGTGAAAAAGGAATTATTCTCCAATAATAACTAGGAAGAAGCTTTCTGAGAAACTGCTTTGTGATGTGTGAATTCATCTCACAGAGTTACACCGTTCTGTTCATTGAGCAGTCTGATACACTGGTTTCATGGAATCTGTATTGTTTTTGGGAAATAGCATTGTTTGATAGCATTGTTTTTGGGGAATCTGAAAAGGGATATTTTGAATTGCATTGAAGCCTATTGCGACAAAGGAAATATCCTCAGATAAAAACTAGAAAGAAGCTTTCTGAAAAAGTTCTTTGTGATGTCTGAATTCACCTCACACAGTTACACCTTCGTTTCCATGGAGCAGTTTGCTAACACTCTTTTCGTGGAATCTGCAAACGGATATTAGGGAACGCATTGAGGCCTATAGTGAAAAAAGAAATATCCTTAGATTAAAACAAGAAAGAAATTTTGTGAGAAACCTCTTTTTGATGCGTTAATTCATCTCACGGAGTTACACGATTCTTTTCATGGATCTGTTTTGTAGCACTGTTTTTGGGGAATCTGAGATGGGATATTTTGGATTGCATTGAAGTCTATGGTGACAAAGGAAATATCCACAGATAAAAACTTGAAAGAAGCTTTCTGAGGAAGTTCTTTGTGATGTGTGAATTCATCTCATAGAGTTACACTGTTCTTTTCATTGAGCAGTTTGCTAACACTGTTCTCTTAGGATCTGTAATGGGATATTTCAGAACACCTTTGAGTTTATAGTGACAAAGGACATATCCTTAAATAAAAACTAGACAGAAGCATTCTGAGAAACTACTTTGTGATGCGCTAATTCATCTCACAAAGTTACATGATTCTTTTCATGTAGCAGTTTGGTATCACTGTTTTTGGGGAATCTGAGAAGGGATATTTTGGATCGCATTGAAGCTGATGGTGACTAAGGAAATATCCTCAGATAAAAACTAGAAAGAAGCTTTCTGAGAAATTTCTTTGTAATGTGTGAATTCATCTCACAGAGTTACACTTTTCTTTTCATGGAGCAGTTTGCTGATGCTGCTTTCATGGAATCTGCAAAGGGATATTTGGGCGCACATTGAAGCCTGTGATGAAAAAGACAATATCCTCAGATAAAAGCTAGAAAGAATCTTTCTGAGAAACTGTTTTGTGATGTCTGAATTCATCTCACTGAGTTACACCATTCTTTTCATTGAGCCGTTTGCTCACACTTTTTTCATGGAATATGCAAAGGGATATTTGGAAGTGCATTGAAACCTACGTTCACAAAGCTTTCTGAGAAAGTGCTTTGTTATGTGTGAATTCGTCTCACTGAGTTATACTGTTCTTTTCATTGAGCAGTTTGCTAACACTGTTTACTTGGAATCTGCAATGGGATATTTCGGAGTGCATTGAAGCTTATGGTGACAAAGGAAATATCCTCATATAAAAACTAGAAAGAAGCTTTGTGAGAAACTGCTTTCTGATATGTTAATTCATCTCACATGGCTGCATGATCCTTTTCTCGGATGAGTTTGGTAGCAGTGTTTTTGGGGAATCTGAGAAGGGATATTTTGAATCATATTGAAGCCTTCATTGACAAAGGAAATATCATCAGATAAGATCTAGAAGGAAACTTTCTGAGAAACTTCTTTGTCATGTGAGAATTCGTCTCACAGAGATACACCGTTCTTTTCATTGAGATTTTTACTAACGCTTTTTTCATGGAATGTGCGATGGGGTGCTCCAGATCGCATTGAGGAAAGTGGTGAAAAAGGAATTATGCCCATATAAATACAACAATCTTTCTGAGAAACAGCTTTGTGATGTGTGAATTTATGTCACAGAGTTCCACCATTCTTTTCATGGATCAGCTTGGTAGCACTGTTTTTGGGGAATCTAAGAAGGAATATTTTGGATCACATTGAAGCCTAGGGTGACAAAGGAAATATCCCCAGAAAAATACTGGATAGAACTTTATGTGAAACTTATTTGTGATGTGTGAATTCATCTCACAGAGTAACACGATTCTTTTCTTGAGGCTGTTTTGTAACATTGTCTTTGTGGAATCTGCAATAGAATATTTAGGAGCGCATTGAAGCCTATGGTGACAAAGAAAATACCATCAGACTAAAACAAGAAAGAAGCATACCGAGAAACAGCCTTGTGATGTGTGAATTCACCTCTCAGATTTACACCTTTATTTTCATGGATCACTTTGCTAGCACTCTTTTTGTGGAATCTACAAATGGATATTCGGGAGCACATTGAGGCCTATGGTGTAAAAGGAAATATCCTCAGATGAAAACTAGAAAGAAGCTTTCTGAGAAACTGCTTTGTGATTTGTGAATTCATCTCACAGAGTTTCACTTTCTTTCATTTAGCACTTTGTTACCCCTGTTTTTGTGGAAACTGCAAAGGGATATTTGTGAACACCTTCACTCCTATAGTGAAAAAGGAAATATCCTCAGATAAAAACTAGAAAGAAGCTTTCTGAGAAAGTTCTTTTTGTTGTGTGAATTCACCTCCCAGAGCCACACCTTTCTTTCAAAGAGCAGTTTGCTAACACTGTTTTCATGGAATCTGCAAAGGGATATTTGGAAGCACATTGAGTCCTATAGTGAAAAAGGAAATATCCCCAGATAAAAACTGGAAAGAAGCTTTCTGAGAAACGGCTTTGTGATCTATAAATTCATCTCATAGAGTCACACCATTCTTTTCATTGAGCAGTTTGATAACACTCTTTTCGTGGAATCTGCAATAGGATATATGGGAGCGTATTGAAGCCTTTGGTGACAAAGGATATATCCTCAGATAAAAAACAAAAAGAAGCTTCTAAGAAACTACTTTGTGATGTGTAAATTCATCTCACCACGTTACACTGTTCTTTTCTTTGAGTAGTTTGCTAACACTGTTTTCTTGGAATCCACAATGGGAGGTTTTGGAGCGCATTGAAGCTTACATTGACAACGGAAATATCCTCAGATAAAAATTAGAAAGAAGTCTTCTGAGAAACTGCTTTCTGATATGTGAATTCATCTCACAGAGTTCCAACTTTCTTTTCATGGAGCAGTTTGGTAGGACTGTTTTTGGGGAATCTGAGAAGCAATATATTGGATTGCATAGAAGCCAACGGTGACAAATTAAATATCCTCCTATAAAAACTAGAAAGAAGATTTCTGAGAAACTGCTTTGAGATGTGTAAATTTATCTCACAGCGTGACACGGTTCTTTTCATGGATCAGTCTGTTAGTACTGTCTTTGGGGAATCTGAGAAAGGATAGTTTGGATGGCATTGAAGCCTATGGTGAGAAAAGAAGTATTCTCTGATAAAATCTAGAAAGAAGGTTTCTGAGAAAGTTCTTTGAGATGTGTGAATTCACCTATCAGGGTTGCAAGTTTCTTTTCATGGAGAAGTTTGCTAACACTGTTTTCATGGAATCTGCAGAGCGATATTTGGTAGCGCATTGAGGCCTATAGTGAAAAAAGAAATATCCTCTGATAAAAACTAGAAAGAAGCTTTCTGAGAAACTACTTTGAGATGTGTGAATTCATCTCACAGAGTTACACTGTTCTTTTCATTGAGCAGTCTGCTAACACTGTTTTCTTGGAATCTGTGAAGGGATATTTCAGAGTGCATTGAAGCTTGTGGTAAAAAAGGAAATGTCCTCAGATAAAAACTAGAAAGAAGCTTTCTGAGAAACTGCTTTGCAATGTGTGAATTCATCTCATAGAGTTACCCCATTCTTTTCATTGAGCTGTTTGATAACACAGTTTTCATGGAATCTGCCATAGAACATTTGGGAGTGCATTGAAGCAGATGGTTAAAAAAGACATATCCTGAGATTAAAAACCAAAAACAAGCTTTCTGAGAAACTAGTTTTTGATTTCTGAATTCATCTCACAGAGCTACATGATTCTTTTCACAGAGCAGTTTGGTAACACTGTTTTTGGGGTAACTGGCAAGGTATAAATTTGATTGCATTGAATCCTACCACAACAAAGGAAATATCCTCAGATGAAATCATGAAAGAAGGTATCTGAGAAACTGCTGTGTGATTTGTTAATCCATCTCATAGAGTAAAACCTTTCTTTCCATGGACCAGTTTACAAACACTGTTTTCATGGCATATGCAAAGGGATATTATGAGTGCATTGAGGCCTATGGTGAAATTGGAAATATCCACAGATAAAAACTAGAAAGAAGTGTTATGAGAAACTGCTTTGTGATGTTTGAATTCATCTCACAGGGTTACACTGTTCTTTTAATTGAACTGTTTGGTAACACGGTTTTCTTGGATTCTCCAATGGAATACTTTGGAGCCCTTTGAAGCTTAAGGTGACAAAGGAAATATGCTCATATAAAAACTAGGAAGAAGCTTTCTGAGAAACTGCTTTGTGAGGTGCTAATTCATCTCACAGAGTCACGTGATTTTTTTCATGGATCAGTTTGGTAGCACTGTTTTTGGCGAATATGAGAACGAATACTTTGGATCACACTGAAGCTTATGGTGAAAAGGAAATATCCTCAGATAAAAACTAGAAAGAAGCTTTCTGAATAAGTTCTTTGTGATGTGTGAACTCATCTCACATAGTTACACCGTTCTTTAAATTGAGCAGTCTGATAGCACTGTTTTTGTGGGATATGCAATAGGATATTTGGAATCACATTGAAGCCTGTGGTGACAAAGGAAAAATCCTCAGATAAAAACCAAAAAGCAGCTTTCTGAGAAACTGATTTGTGATGTGTGAATTCATCTCACAGAGATGTGCCATCCTTTTCATTGAGCAGTTTGCTAACACTGTTTTCGTGGAATCTCCAACGGGATATTTCAAAGTGCATTGAAGCTTAAGGTGACAAAGGAAGTACCCTAATAAAAAAACTAGAAAGAAGCTTTCTGAGGAAACATTTTCAGTGTTGTAATTCATCTCACAGGGATACACGATTCTTCTCATGGATCAATTTTGTAACACTGTTTTTGAGGAATCTGAGAAGGAATATTTTGGATTGCATAGAATCCTATGGTGACAAAGGAAATATCCTCAGATAAAAACTACAAAGAGTCTTTCTGAGAAAGTTCTTTGTGATGTGTGGATTCATCTCACGGAGTTACACCTTTCTTTTCATGCAGCTCCTTGCTAACATTGTTTTCATGGAATCTGCAAAGGAATATTTGGGAGTGTATTGAGGCCTATAGTGAAAAGGGAAATATCCTCAGATAAAAACTAGAAAGAAACTTTCTCAGAAACTGCTTTGTTAGGTGTGAATTCATCTCACAGAATTGCACTATTCTTTTCATTGAGCAGTTTGCTAACACTGTTTTCTTGGATTCTGCAATGGGATATTTCGGAGCACATTGTAGCTTATGGTGACAAACGATATATCCTAAGAAAAACGCTGGAAAGAAGCATTCTGAGAAACTGCTTTGCGATATGCTAACTCATCTCACAGAGTTCACAATTCTTTTCATGGAGCAGTTTGGTAACATTGTTTTTGGGGAATCTGAGAAGGGATATTTTTTATCGCATTGTAGTCTATGGTGACTAAGGAAATATCCTATGATTAACAACTGGAAAGAAGCTTTCTGAGAAACTTGTTTCTGATACGTGAATTCACCTCACAGAGATACAATTTTCTTTTCATGATCAGTTTTCCAGCACTGTTTTTGAGGAATTTGAGAAGGGATATTTTGAATTTCATTGAAGTGTATGGTGACAAAGGAAATATCCTCAGATAATAACTAGAAAGAAGCTGTCTGAGAAACTTCTTTGTTATTTGTGAATTCATCTCACAGAGTTACACTTTTCTTTTCATGGAACAGTATCTTAACACTCTATTCGTGGAATCTGCAAAGGCATATTTGGGAGCATATTGAGGCGTATAGTGAAAAGGGAAATATGCTCATTTTAAAACGAGAAAGAAGCTTTCTGAGAAGCTGCTTTGTGATGTATAAATTCATCTCAGCGTGTTACAGAGTTCTCTACATGGAGCAGTTTGCTAACATTCTTTTCTTGGAATCTGCAATGGGATATTTCAGAGCGCGTTGAATCTTATGGTGAAAGGGAAATATCCTAATATAATTTCTAGAAAGATGCTTTCTGAGAAACTGATTTGGGATGTGTTAATTCATCTCACAGAGTTACACGATTCTTTTCATGTATCAGTTTTGTAGCACTGGTTTTTGGGAATCCGATAGGGGATATTTTGAAGTGCATTGAAGCCTAGGGTGACAAAGGAAATATCCTCAGATAAAAACTAGAAAGAAACTGTCTGAGAAAGTTCTTTGTGATTTGTGAATTCATCTCACAGAGTTACATCTTTTTTTTAATGGAGCAGTTTTCTAACACTGTTTTTGAGGAATCTGCAAAGGGATATTTGGGAGGGCTTTGATGTGTATAGTGAAATTGGAAATATTCACATATAAAAGCGACAAAGAAGTTTTCTGAAAAACTGCTTTGTGATGTGTGAATTCATCTCACAAAGCTACACTGTCGTTTTCATAGAGCAGTTTGATAACACTATTTTCGTGGAATCTGCCATATTATGTGTTGAAGCACATTGAAGCCTGTGGTGACAAAGGAAATAGCCTCAGATAAAAAATAAAAAGAAGTTTTCCGAGAAATTTCTTTGTGATGGATGAATTCAGCACACAGATTTACACATTTGGTTTCTTTCAGCAGTTTGGTAGCACTGTTTATATGGAATCTGGAAAGGAATATTCAGAAGCTCCCAGAGGCCTACAGTGAAAATGGAAATAACTTCAGATAAAAACTGGAGAGAAGCTTTTTTGAGAAACTGTTTTGTGATGTGTGTATACATCTCATAGAGTTTAAAATTTTGTTCATTGGGTAGTTCAGCTTCACTGTTTTTGTGGTATCTTAGAGGAGATACTTGGGAGCACATTGAAATCAGTGTTGAAAAAGGAAATATCCTCAGATTTCAACTAGAAAGAAGGTTTCTGAGAAACTGCTTTGTGATGTGTGAATTCATCTCACAGAGTTACACCTTTCTGTTCATTGAGCAGTTTGTTAACACTGTTTTTGTGGAATCTGCAAAGGGATATTCGAGAGTGCATAGAGTCCAATGGCAAAAAAGGAAATATCTTCAGGTGTAATCGTGAGAGAAGCTTTCTGAGAAACACCTTTGTGAAGTGTGCATTCATCTAATAGAGGTAAACATTTCCGCTGAGGGAGCACTTTGGCCTCACTGTTTTTGTGGTATCTGAGAAGGAATACTTGGGAGTGCATTGAAGCCTACAGTGGAAAGGGAAATATCCACATATAAAAACTAGAAAGGAGCCTTCTGAGAAACTGCTTTGTGATGTGTTAATTCACCTCACAGAATTACACTGTTATTTTCATTGAGAGTTTGATAACACTGTTTCTTGGAATATGCAATAGGATATTTGGGAGTGCTTTGAAGTCTATTGTGACAAAGAAAATATCCTCAGATCAAAACCATAAAGTTTTCTGTGAAACTGCTTTATGATGCGTCAATTCATCTCACAGCATCACACCATCCTTTTCATTGAATAGTTTGCTAACAGTTTTTCCTGGAATCTGCATTGGGATATTCAAGAGCTCATTGAGGAAAAAGGTGAAATAGGAAATATCCTCAGATAAAAGCTGAAAAGAAGCTTTCTGAGAAACCACTTTGTTATGTGTCAATTCATCTCACGGAGTTACACCATTCTTTTTATGGAGCAGTTTGGTAAAACTGTTTTTGGGGAATCTGAGAAGAGATATTTTGGATTGCATCGAAGCCTATGGTTACAAAGGAAATATACTCAGATAAAAACTAGAAAGAAGGTTTCTGCGAAAGTTCTTTGCTGTGTGTGAATTCATCTCACAGAGTTACACCTTTCTTTTCATGGAGCCGTTTGCTAACACTGTTTTCATGTAACATACAAAGGGATATTTGGGAGCCAGTTGAGGCCTATGGTGAAAGAGGGAATATCTTCAGATAAAAATCAAAAAGAAGCTTTCTGAGAAACTGCTTTGTGATGTCTGAATTCATATCACAGAGTTACACCGCTCTTTTCATTGAGATGTTTTCTAACACTTTTTTCATGGAATCTGCAATGGGATATTCCAGAGAGCATTGAGGACTATGGAGAAAAAGGAAATATCTGCAGATAAAATCTAGAAAGAAGCAGTCTGAGGAACAGCTTTGTGATGTGTGAATTCATCTCACAGAAGGGATATTTTGGATAGCATTGAAGCCTAGTGTGACCACGGAAATATATCCAGATGAAAACTAGCAAGAAACTTTCTGAGAAACTTCTTTGTGATGTGTGTATTTATCTCACAGAGTAACAGCTTTCTTTTCATGGAGCTGTTTGATGACACTGTTTTTGTGGAACCTACCAAGTGATATTTGGGAGTGAATTGAGACGATGGTGAAAAAGGAAATATCCTCAGATAAAAACTAGAAGGAAGCTTTCTGAGAAACTGCTTTGTGATGTGTGAATTCATCTCACAGAGTTTCACCACTCTTTCTGTGGAGTAGTTTGCTAGCACTGTTTTCATGGAATCTGCAATAGGATATTTTGGAGTGTATTAAAGCCTTTGGAGCAATGGAAATATTCTCAGACAAAAAACAAATAAGCTTTCTATGAAACTGCTTTGTGAGGTGTCAATTCATCTCACAGACTTACACCTTTATTTTCATGGCGCAGTTTGGTCACACTCTTTTTGGGGAATCTGAGAAGGGATATTTTGGATCGCATTGAAGCCTAAGGTGACAAAGGAAATATCCTCAGACAAAAACTAGAAATAAGCATTCTGAGAAATGATTTTGTATTAATTCATTTCAGAAAGTGACATGATTCTTTTCAAGGATCAGTTTTGTAGAACTGTTTTCAATTGCACAGTTTCATGGAATCTGCAAAGGGATATTTGGGAGTGCACTGAGGGGTAAACTGAAAAAGGAAATATCCTCAGAAAAAAACTAGAAAGAAACATTCTGAGAAACTGCTTTGTGATGTGTGAATTCATCTTATGAAATTATACCGTTCTTTTCATTGAGCAGTCTGATAACACTGTTTTCATGGGATCTGTAATAAGATATTTGGGAGCACATTGAAGCCTATGGTGACAAAGGAAATATCCTCAGAAAAAGAACAAAAAGGAGCTTTCTGTGATACTTCTTTGTGACGTGTGAATTCATCTCACAGTATAACACCATTCCTTTCATTGAGAAGTTTGCTAACACTTTTTTCCTGAAATCTGCAATGGTATATTCGGGAGTGCATTGAGGCCTATTGTGAAAAAAGAAATATCCTCAGAGAAAACCTAGAAAGAAGCTTTCTGAGAAACAGCTTTCTGGTGTGTGAATTCATCTCACAGAGTTACACTGTTCTTTTCATTGAGCAGTTTGCTAACACTATTTAGTTGGAATTTGCAATGGGATATTTTGGAGCATGTTGAAGCTTACGGTGACAAAGGAAATATCCTCAGACAAAAACTAGAAAGAAGCTTTTTGAGAAACTGCTTTGTGATTTGTGAATTCATCTTACAGAGATATAGGTTTCTTTTCATGGAGCAGTTTGGTGGCACTGTTTTTATGGAATCTGCAACAAGATATTTTGGATTGCATTGAAGCCTATGGTGACCAATGAAATATCCTCAGATACAAACTAGAAAAAAAGATTTGTCAGAAACTACTTTGTGATTTGCGAATTCATCTCACAGAGTTGCACTAGTCTTTACATGGAGCAGTTTGGTAGCACTGTTTTTGGGGAATCTCAGAAGTGATATTTTACATCACATTGAAGGCTATGGTGACAAAGGTAATATCCTCAGAGAAAAACTAGAAAGAAGCTTCCTGAGAAATTGCTTTGTGATTTGTGAACTCATCTCATGGAGGTACACCATTCTTTTCAATGAGCAGTTTGGTAACTCTGTTTTTGGTTAATCTGAGAAGGGATATTTTGTATCACATTGAAGCCTATAGTGACAAAGGAAATGCCCTCAGATAAAAACTAGAAAGAAATTTTCTGAGAAAATCCTTTGTGGTATGTGAATTCATCTTACAGACTTACACATTTCTTTTCATGTAGCAGTTGGCTAACAATGTTTTTGTGGAATCAGCAAAGGGATATATGGGAGCACTTGAGGCCTATGGTGAAAAACGAAATATCCTCAGATAAAAACTAGAAAGATGCTGTCTGAGAAACTGCTTTGTAATGTGTGAATTCGTCTCACAGAGTTACAGTGTTCTTTTCATTGAGCTGTTTGCTAACACTCTTTTTGTGGAATTTGCAATGGGATATTTTGGAGGGCATTGGAGCCTATGGTGAAAAAGTAAACATCCTCAGAGTAAAAACCAAAGAGAGGCTTTCTGTGAAACTTCTTTGTGATGTTTGAATTCATCTCACAGAGTTACACTGTTCTTTTCATTTTGCAGTTTGGTAACACTGTTTTCTTGGAATCAACAATGGGATATTTTGCAGTGCACAAAAGCTTATGGTGACAAAGGAAACATCCTCATATAAAAAGTAGAAAGAAGCTTTGTGAGAAACTGCTTTGTGATGTGTTAATTTATCTCAAAAGGTTTCACGATTCTTTTCATTTAGCAGTTTGGTTGCACTGTTTTTGGAGAGTCTGAGAAGGGATATTTGGGATTGCATTGAAGTCTATGGTGACAAAGTAAATATCCTCAGATAAAAACTGGAAAGAAGCTTTCTAAGAAAGTTCTTTCTGATGTGTGAATACATCTCACAGAGTTACATGTTTCTTTTCATGGAGCAGTTTGATAACACTGTTTTCATGGAATCTGCAAAGGGATATTTTGGAGTGCATTGAGATCAATAGTGAAAAATGAAATATCCTCAGATAAAAACTGGAAAGAATCTTACTGAGAAACAGCTCTGTTCTACGTGAATTCATCATACAGATTTACACTGTTGGTTTGATTGAGCAGTTTGATGACACTGTTTTCATGAAATCTTCAATAGGATATTTCAGAGTGCATTGAAACCAATGGTGACAAAGGAAATATCCTCAGACAAAAACCAAAAATAAGCTTACTGTGAAACTGCTATGTGATGTGTGAAATTATCTTAGCAAGTTGCACCATTCCTTTCATTGAGAAGCTTGCTAACACTTTTTTCATGAAATCTGCAATGAGATATTCCAGAGCACAATGAGGAATATGGTGAAAAAGGAAATATCCTCAGATAAAAATTTGAAAGAACCTATCTGAGAAACAGCTTTGTGATGTGTGAATGCATCTCACAGAGTTACACCCCTCATTTCATAGAGCAGTGTGGTAGTGCTCTTTTTGGGGAATCTGAGAAGGGATATTTTGAATAGCATTGTATCCTATGGTGACAAAGGAAACATCCTCAGTTACAAACTACAAAGAAACTTTCTGAGAAACTGCTTTGTGATGTGTGAATTCATCTCACAGAATTATATGATTCTTTTCTTGGAGCAATTTGCTAACACTGTTTTTGTGGAATCTAAAATAGTTTATTTTGGAGCGCATTAAAGCCTATATTGACATTGGAAATATCCTCAGACAAAAACCAAAAAGAAGCTTTCTGAGACACAACTTTGTGATTTGTGGATTCATCTCACAGGGTTACTTGATTATTTTCATGGAGCTGTTTGGTAGCACTGTTTTTGGGTAAATGAGAATGGATATTTTGGATCACATTGAAGCCTATGGTGACAAAGAAAATATCCTCAGATAAAAACTAGAAAGACGCTTTCCAAGAAACTCCTTTGTAATGTGTCAATTCACATAACAAATTAATAACCTTTCTTTTCATGGAACAGTTTGCTAACACTATTTTCGTGGAATCCTCAAAGGGATATTCATTAGCGCATTGGGGTCTATGGTGAAAAAGGAAATATCCTCAGACAAAAACCAGAAAGAAGCTATCTGAGAAACTGCTTTATGATTTGTGAATGTAACTCACAGTGTTACAAGATTCTTTTCATGGAGTAGTTTGGCTACACTGTTTTTGGGGAATCTGAGAAGGGATATTTTGGATTGCCTTGAAGCCTATGGTGACAAAGAAATATAAACAGATAAAAACTAGAAAGAAGTTTTCTGAGAAAATTCTTTGTGATGTGTGTATGCAGCTCACAGAGTAACAATTTCTTTTCATGGGACCGTGTGCTAATAATGTTTGCATGCTGTCTAAAAAGTGATATTTGGGAGTGAGTTGCAACCTATGGTGTAAAAAGAAACATCCTCAGATAAAAACTAGGAAGAAACTTTCTGAGAAATTGCTTTGTGATGTGTGAATTCATCTCACAGAATTACACCACTAGTTTCATGGAGCAGTTTGCTAATACTATTTTCTTTGTATCTGCAATAAGATATTTTGGAGCACATTGAAGTCTATGGTGACATACGAAATACCCTCAGACAAAAACCCAAAAGAAACATTCTATGAAACTCCTTTGTAATGTGTGAATTCATCTCCTACAGTTACATCTTTCTTTTCATTGAGCAGTTTGCTGACACTATTTTCGTGGAATCTGCAAAGGGATATTTGGGAGCACATTGAGGCCTATGGTGAAAAAGGAAATATCCTTAGATAAAAGGTAGAAAGAAACATTTTGAGAAACTGCTTGTAATGTGTGAATTCATCTTACAGAGTTACACGATTCTTTTCATTGAGCATATTGATAACACTGGTTTCGTGGAATCTGCAATAATATATTTGGGAGCACATTGAAGCCAATGGCGACAAAGGAAATATAGTCAGATAAAAACAAAAAAAAAGCTTTCTGTGAAACTGATTTGTGATGTGTGAATTCATTTCTCACAGTTACACCGTTCTTTTCATTGAGAAGTTTCCTAACGCTCTTTTCACAGAATCTACAAAGGGATATTTGGGAATGAATAAATGCCTATGAAGAAACAGGAAATATCCAAAAATATAAAGTAGAAAGAAGCTTTCTGAGAAACTGCTTTGTGAAGTGTGAATTTATCTCACAGAGTTACAGCACACTTTTCATAGAACAGTTTGGTAGCACTGTTTTTGGGGAACCTGAGAAGTGATATATTGAATTGCATTGAAGCCTATGGTGACAAAGGAAATATCGTTAGATAAAAATTAGAAAGAAGATTTCTTATAAACTGCTTTGTGACGTGCAAATTCATCTTGCAGAGTTACACGATTGTTTTCTTGCAGCAGTTTTTTAACAGTTTGCGTGGAATCTGCAATATGATATTTGGGTGCGCTTTGAAGCCTATGATGACAAAGGAAATATCCTCAGATAAAAACCAGAAAGAAACTTTCTGAGAAAGTTATTTGTGATATGTGAATTCATCTCACAGAGTTACCCATTTCTTTTCATGGAGCAGTTTGCTAACACTGTTTTCATGGAATCTGCAAAGGGATATTTGGGAGTGCATTGGGCCTATGGTGAAATAGGAAATATCCTCAGACAAAAACTAGAAAGCAGCTTTCCGAGAAACTGTTTTGTGTTGTGTGAATTCATCTTTCAGAGAATACACAGTACTTTTCATTGAGCAGTTTGATAACACTGTTTTCGAGGAATCTGCAACAGGATATTTTGGAGTGCATTGAAGTCTCTGGTGACAAAGGAAATATCCTCAGACAAAACCCAAAAACAACCTTCTGCGAAACTGCTTTGGGATGTGTGAAGTCATCTCACAATGTTACACTGTTCTTTTGATTGAGAAGTTGGCTTACACTTTTTTTGTGGAATCTGCATAAGGATATTCGGGAGTGCATAGAGGAATATGGTAAAAAAGGAAATATCCTCAGATAAGGACTGTTAAAAAGATTACTGAGAAACAGCTTTGTGATGTGTGAATTCATTTCACAGATTTACACCATTTTTTTCATGCAGCAGTATTGTAGCACTGTTGTTGGGGAATCTGCAATAGGATATTTGGAAGTGCATTGAAGTTTATGGTGAAAATGGAAATATCCTCAGACAAAAACCAAAAAGAAGCTTTTGGAGAAACTGCTTTGTGATGTGTGAATTCATTTCACAAATTTACACCTTTCTTTTCATGGAGAAGTTTACTAACACTATTTTCGTGGAATCTGCAAAGGGATATACATGAGCTATTGAGGCCTAGGGTGAAAAAGGAAATATCCCCTGACGAAAAATAGAAAGAAGTTTTCTGAGAAACTGCTTTGTGATTTTTGAATTCATCTCACAGAGTTACATGATACTTTTCATGGAGCAGTTAGGTAGCACTGTTTTTGGGGAATATGAGAAGTGATGTTGTGGATAGCATTGAAGTCTATGGTGACAAAGGAAATGTCCTCAGATAAAAACTAAAAGGAAGCTTTCTGAGAAAGTACTTTGTGATGTGTGAATTTGTCTCAAAGAGGTACACCTTTCTTTTCATGGAGCAGTTTGATAATACTGTTTTCATGGTATCTACAAAGGGATATTTGGGAGTGAGTTGAAGCCTATGGTGTAAAAGGAAATATACTCAGATAAAAACTAGAAAGAATCTTTCTGAGAAACTGCTTTGCGATATGAGAATGCATCTCACAGATTTACACCTTTCTTTTCATGGAGCAGTTTGCTAACAATATTTTTGTGAAATCTTCAAAGGGATATTCACGGGTGCATTGAGGCCTATGGTGAAAAAGGAAATATCCTTAGAGAAAAACTAGAAAGAAGCTTTCTGAGAAACTGCTTTGTGATTTGGAATTCATCTCACAGAATTACACGATTCTTTTTGTGGATCAGATTGGTAGCACTGTTTTTGGGGAATCTGAGAAGGGATATTTTGGATCACATTGAAGTCTATGGTGACAAAGGAAATACCCTCAGATAAAAACTAGAAAGAAGTTTTCTGATTAACTGCTTTGTGATGTGTGAATTCATCTCAAAGAGTTAAAATTTTCATTTCATGGAGAAGTTTACTAACACTGTTTTCATGGAATTTGCAACATAATATTTGGGAGCACATTGAGACTTATATTGAAAATGGAAATATACTCATTTAAAAAATACAAAGATGCTTTCTGAGAAATTGCCTTGTGATGTGTGAATTCATCTCAAAGAGTTACACTTTTCTTTGCATCGAGCAATTTGATTACACTATTTTCAAGGAATCTGCAATAGGATATTTCGGAGCGCATTGAAGCCTATGGTGACAAAGAAAATATCCTCAGATAAACCAAAAAGAAACTTTCTGAGAAATTGCCTTGTGATGTGTGAATTCATCTCAAAGAGTTACATGGTTCCTTTCATTGAGCAATTTTCTTTTTTTTTTTTTTTTTTTTTTTAAATTTATTTATTATTATTATACTGTAAGTTGTAGGGTACATGTGCATAACGTGCAGGTTTGTTACATATGTATACTTGTGCCTTGTTGGTGTGCTGCACCCATCAACTCGTCATTTACATCAGGTATAAC
>NC_037683.1:18074440-18088911 GCF_003255815.1 Theropithecus gelada | reverse complement strand
TGCAAATCAAAACCACAATGAGATACCATCTCACACCAGTTAGAATGGCGATCATTCAAAAGTCAGGAAACAACAGGTGCTGGAGAGGATGTGGAGAAATAGGAACACTTTTACACTGTTGGTGGGATTGTAAACTAGTTCAACCATTATGGAAAACAGTGTGGCGATTCCTCAAGGATCTAGAACTAGATGTACCGTATGACCCAGCCATCCCATTACTGGGGATATACCCAAAGGATTATAAATTATGCTGCTATAAAGACACATGCACACGTATGTTTATTGCAGCACTATTCACAATAGCAAAGACTTGGAATCAACCCAAATGTCCATCAGTGACAGATTGGATTAAGAAAATGTGGCACATATACACCATGGAATACTATGCAGCTATAAAAAGGGATGAGTTTGCGTCCTTTGTAGGGAGATGGATGCAGCTGGAAACCATCATTCTTAGCAAACTATCACAAGAACAGAAAACCAAACACCGCATGTTCTCACTCATAGGTGGGAACTGAATAATGAGATCACTTGGACTCAGGAAGGGGAACATCACACACCGGGGCCTATCATGGGGAGGGGGGAGGGGGTGGGATTGCATTGGGAGTTATACCTGATGTAAATGACGAGTTGATGGGTGCAGCGTACCAAAATGGCACAAGTATACATATGTAACAAACCTGCACGTTATGCACATGTACCCTACAACTTAAAGTATAATAATTATAAATAAATTAAAAAAAATAGCCACATGATTATCTCAATAGATGCAGAAAATACTTTTGACAAAATTCAACAGCGCTTCATGCTAAAAACGCTCAATAAATTCTGTATTGATGGAACGCACCTGAAAATAATAAGAACTATTTATGACAAACCCACAGTCAATATTATACTGAATGGGCAAACACTGGAAAAATTCCCTTTGAAAACTGGCACAAGACAGGGATGCCCTCTCTCACCACTCCTATTCAACACAGTTTTGGAAGTTCTGGCTAGGGCAATCAGGCAAGAGAAAGAAATCAAGGGTATTCAGTTAGGAAAAGAAAAGTCAAATTGTCCCTCTTTGCAGATGACATGATTGTGTATTTAGAAAACCCCATCATCTCAGCCCAAAATCTCCTTAAGCTGGTAAGCAACTTCAGCAAAGTCTCCGGATACAACATTAATGTGCAAGAATCACAAGCATTCGTATACACCAGTAACAGACAAACAGAGAACCAAGTAATGAATGAACTTCCATTCACAATTGCTTCAAAGAGAATCAAATACCTAGGAATCCAACTTACAAGGGATGTAAAGGACCTCTTCAAGGAGAACTACAAACCACTGCTCAGTGAAATAAAAGAGGACACAAACAAATGGAAGAACATACCATGCTCATATATAGGAAGAATCAACAATGTGAAAATGGCCATACTCCCCAAGGGAATTTATAGATTCAATGCCATCCCCATAAAGCTACCAATGAATTTCTTCACAGAATTGGAAAAAACTGCTTTAAAGTTCATATGAATAAAAAAAGAGCCCGCATTGCCAAGACAATGCTAAGTCAAAAGAACAAAGCAGGAGGCATCACGCTACCTGACTTCAAACTATACTACAAGGCTACAGTAACCAAAACAGCACGGTACTGGTACCAAAACAGAGCTATAGGAGATATAGACCAATGGAACAGAACAGAGTCCTCAGAAATAATACCTTACATCTACAGCCATCTGATCTTTGACAAACCTGAGAGAAACAAGAAATGGGGAAAGGATTCCCTATTTAATAAATGGTGCTTGGAAAATTGGCTAGCCATAAGTAAAAAGCTGAAACTGGATCCTTTCCTTACTCCTGATACGAAAATTAATTCAAGATGTGTTAGAGACTGAAATGTTAGACCTAATACCATAAAAACCCTAGAAGAAAACCTAGGTAGTATCATTCAGGACATACGCATGGGCAAAGACTTCATGTCTAAAAGACCAAAAGCAACGGCAGCAAAAGCCAAAATTGATAAATGGGATCTAATTAAACTAAAGAGCTTCTGCACAGCAAAAGAAACTACCATCAGAGTGAACAGGCAACCTACAGAATGGGAGAAAATTTTTGCAATCTATTCTTGTGACAAAGGACTAATATCCAAAACCTACAAAGAACTCAAACAAATTTACAAGATATAAACAAACAACCCGATTAAAAAGTGGGCAAAGGATATGAACAGACAGTTCTCAAAAGAAGACATGCATACAGCCAACAGACACATGAAAAAATGCTCATCATCACTGGCCATCAGAGAAATGCAAATCAAAACCACAATGAGATACCATCTCACACCAGTTAGAATGGCAATCATTAAAAAGTCAGGAAACAACAAGTGCTGGAGAGGATGTGGAGAAATAGGAACACTTTTACACTGTTGGTGGTATTGTAAATTAGTTCAACCATTATAGAAAACAGTATGGCGATTCCTTATGGTTCTAGAACTAGAAGTACCTTATGACTCAGCCATCCCATTACTGGGTATATACCCAAAAGCTTATAAATCATGCTGCTATAAAGACACATGCACACATATGTTTGTTGTGGCACTATTCACAATAGCAAAGACTTGGAATCAACCCAAATGTCCATCGGTGATAGATTGGATTAAGAAAAATTGGCACATATACACCATGGAATACTATACAGCCATAAAAAAGGATGAGTTTGTGTCCTTTGTAGGGACATGGATGCAGCTGGAAACCATCATTCTTAGCAAACTATCACAAGAACAGTAAACCAAACACCGCATGTTCTCACTCATAGGTGGGAACTGAACAATGAGATCACTTGGACTCGGGAAGGGGAACATCACACACCAGGGCCTATCATGGGGAGGGGGAAGGGGGTAAGGATTGCATTGGGAGTTATACCTGATGTAAATGACGAATTGATGGGTGCAGCGCACCAACATGGCACAAGTATACATATGTGACAAACCTGCACGTTATGCACATGTACCCTAGAACTTAAAGTATAATAATAATAATAATAAAATGAACCCCTATAAATTTCTCAGCAGGCCTTTAATCTGATTTTGTTATAAGCTGTTAAATTTAAGTTGTAAAACAGTTTCTTAACAGTTGCCTGCTTTTATCTGACATTGTCCATGTTGCCTCACTGAAGAAACATACAAGGTGATGATCTCTGTCTGTGTAGTTCTAGGACTTAGTATAATCTGGATTGGCTGATTAAAAAAACTTTAATTTTTTTCTTTTAACCAATAAGCAGAAGCCATTGTGGCAGCCTTCATAAGCTAAAATATTGCTCTGTGTAGTCTGTATTTGTAGCTTATGTTTTGAATTTATATTGTAGTGTGCTGTATATTATTTGGATTATATTGTATATGGTAGCAAAGTAAGCTCTGCTTTAAAGTCTTTCTTGAATTTAAAAAAAAAAGAAAAAATAAAAAAAAGAAAATGTGGCATGTATACACCATGGAATACAGCCATAAAAATGGATGAGTTTGTGTCCTTTGTAGGGACATGGATGTAGTTGGAAACCATCATTCTCAGCAAACTATCGCAAGAATAGAAAACCAAACACCGCATGTTCTCACTCATAGGTGGGAACTGAACAATGAGATCACTTGGACTCAGGAAGGGGAACATCACACACCGGGGCCTATCATGGGGACGGGGGACAAGGGAGGGATTGCATTAGGAGTTATGCCTGATGTAAATGACGAGTTGATGGGTGCTGACGAGTTGATGGGTACAGCACACCAACATGGCACAAGTATACATATGTAACAAACCTGCAGGTTATGCACATGTACCCTAGAACTTAAAGTATAATAATAATAATAATAATAATAATAATAATAAAGAAGCTTCCTGAGAAAGTTCTTTCTGATATGTGAATTCTTCTCACAGAGTTACACCATTCTTTTCATACAGTAATTTGCTAACACTGTTTTCGTGGAAAATGCAAGAGAATGTTTGGGAGCGCATTGAATCCTATGGTGACAAAGGGAATATCCTCAGATAAAAACCAAAAAGAAGCCTTCTGAGAAACTGCTTTGTGATGTGTAAATACATCTCAGAGAGTTGCAATGTTATTTTCATTGAGCAGTCTTCTAACACTGTTTGCTTGGAATCCATAAAGGGATATTTCCCAAAGCATTGAAGCTTATGGTGAGAAAGGATATATCCTCAGAGTAAAACTAGAAAGAAAGATTCTGAGAAACTGTTCTCTGATGTGTGAATTCATCTCACAACGTTACACTTTTTTTTCATGGAGCAGTCTGTACCACTGTTTTTGTGGAATCTGAGAAGGGATATTTTGTATCACATTGAAGCCTACACTGACAAAGCAACTATCTTCAAACAAAAACTAGCAAGAAGCTTTCTTAGAAACTTATTTGTGTTGTGTGAATTTATTTCACAGGGTTACACATTTCTCTTCATGAAGCAGTTTGTAACACTGTTTTCGTGGAATCTGCAAAGTGATATTTGGGAGCACATTGAGGCCTATGGTGAAAATGGAAACCTCGTCAGATAAAAGCTAGAAAGAAGCTTTCTGAGAAACTACATTGTGATGTGTGAATGCATCTCAGAGAGTTACACTTTTCCTTTCGTTGAGCAGGTTGCTAACACTGTTTTCATGCTATCTGCAATGGGATAATTTCTTAGTGCAATGAAGCTTATGGTGACAAAGGAAATATCATCAGATAAAACCTAGAAAGATGCTTTCTGAGAAACTGCGTTGTGATGGGTGAATTCATCTCACACGGTTACACCATTCTTTTCATTGAGCAGACTGCTAACACTGTTTTCCTGGAATCTGCATTAGGATATTTGAGAGAACATTGAAGCCTCTGGGGACAAAGGAAATATCCTCAGATAAAAACCAAAAAGAAGCTTTCTGAGAAACTGCTTTGGATGTGTGAATTCATCTCACCGAGTTGCACGATTCTTTTCATAGATCTCTCTGATAACACTCTTTTTGGGGAATCTGAGATGGGATATTTTGGATAGCATTGAATCCCATGGTGACAAGAACACTATCTTCAGATAAAAACTGGAAAGAATCTTTCTGAGAAAGTTCTTTGTGATATGTGTATTCATCTCACAGAGTTACACCGTTCTTTTCATACAGCAGCTTGCTATCACTGTTTTTGAGGAAAATGCAATAGGATGTTTGAGAGTGCTTTGAAGCCTATGGTGACAAAGGAAATATCCTCAGATAAAACCAAAAGGAAGCCTTCTGAGAAACTGCTTTGTGAGGTGTGAATACATCTCACAGAGTTACAACGTTATTTTCATTGAGCAGTCTGTTAACACTTTTTTTCCTGAAATCTGCACAAGGATATTTGGGAGTGCATTGAAGGCTATAGGGACAAAGGAAATGTCCTCAGATAAAAACCGAAAAGAAGATTTCTCAGAAACTGCTTTGGATGTGTAAATTCATCTCACAGAGTATCATGATTCTTTTCATAGATCACTTTGTTAGCACTCTTTTTTGGGAATCTGAGAAGGAATATTTTGAATAGCATTGAATCCTCTGGTGACAAGGATATATCCTCAGATAAAAACTGGAAAGAAGCTTTCTGAGAAAGTTCTTTGTGATGTGTGAATTCATCTCACAGAGTTCCACATTTCTTTTCGTGGAGCAGTTTGCTAACACCCTCTTCCTGGAATCTGCAACGGGATATTTGGGAGCACCTTGAGGTCTACAGTAAAAAAGGAAATATTCTCAGAAAAAAACTAGAAATAAGCATTCTGACAAACTGCTTTGTGATGTGTGAATATATCTCACAGAGTTACAATGTTATTTTCATTGAGCAGTCTGCTAACACTGTTTTCCTGGAATATATGTTAGGATATTTAGGAGTGCATTGAAGTCTATGGGGACAAAGAAACATCAACAGATAAATATCAAAAAGAAGCTTTCTGAGAAACTGCTTTGGATGTGTGAATTCATCTCATAGAGTTACAAGATTCTTTTCATGGATCACTTTGTTTGAACTATTTTTGGGGAATCTGAGAAGGGATATTTTGGATCACATTGAAGCCTATGGTGACAAGGAAGTATCCTCAGATAAAAACTAGAAAGAAGCTTTCTGAGAAAGTTCTTTGAGATGTGTGAATTCATCTCACAGAGTTACACATTTGTTTTCATGGAGCAGTTTGCTAACACTCTTTTCAGAGAATCTGCAAAGGGATACTTGGGAGCATTTTGAGGCCTATAGTGAAAAAGGAAATATCCTTAGTAAAAACTACAAATAAGCTTTCGGAGAAACTGCTTTGTGATGTGGAAATTCATCACACAGAGTTACACTGTTCTTTTAATAGAGCAGTTTGCTAACACTGTTTTCGTAGAGAATGCAAGAGGATCTCTGGGGGTGCATTGAAGCCTATGGTGACAAAGGAAATATCCTCAGATAAAAACCGAAAGAAGCCTTCTGAGAAACTGCTTTGTGATGTGTAAATACTTCTCACAGAGTTACAATGTTATTTTCATTGAGCAGTCTGCTTTCTTGGAATCCGTAAGGGGATATTTTGCAGTGCACTGAAGCTTATGGTGACAAAGGAAATATCCTCAGAGAAAAACTAGAAAGACGGTTGCTGAGAAACTGCTTTCTGATGTGTGAATTTATCTCAAAGAGTTACACTTTCCTTTTATGGAGCAGTCTGTTACCACTGATTTTGGGGAATCTGAGAAGGGATATTTTGGATTGCATTGAAGCTGATGCTGACAAAGGAAATATCCTCAAATAAAAACTAGAAAGAAGCTTTCTGAGAAACTTCTTTGTGATGTGTGAATTCATCTCACAGAGTTACACCTATCTCATCATGACACAGTTTGCTAACACTGTTTTCATGGAATCTGCAAAGTGATATTTCGGAGCGCAGTGAGGCCTATGGTGACAAAGGAAATATCCTCAGATAAAAACTAGTAAGAAATTTTCTGAGAAACTGCATTGTGATATGTGAATGCATCTCACAGAGCTACACTTTTCTCTTCATTGAGCAGTTTGCTAACGCTGTTTTCTTGGAATCTGCAATGGGATATTTCTTAGCACAATGAAGCTTATGGTGACAAAGTAAATATCTTCATATAAAAACTAGAAAGACGTTTCTTGAGAAACTGCTTACTGGTGAGTTAATTCATCTCACAGAGTTATACCGTACTTTTCATTGAGCTGTCTGCTAACACCGTTTTCATGGAATCTGCATTAGGATATTTGGGAGTGCATTGAAGGCTATGGGGACAAAGGAAATATCCTCAGATAAAAACCAAAAAGAAGCATTCTGACAAACTGCTTTGGATGTGTGAATTCATCTCACAGAGTTACACAATTCTTTTCATTGTTAGCCCTGTTTTTCAGGAATCTGAGAAGGGATATTTTGGATCACATTGAAGCCTATGGTGACAAGGAATCATCCTCAGATAAAAACTGGAAAGAAGCTTTCTGAGACAGTTCTTTGTGATGGGTGAATTCATCTCACAGAGTTACAACTTTCTTTTCATGGAGCAGTTTGCTAACACTCCTTTCATGGAATCTGCAAAGGGATATTTCAGAGCACTTTGAGGCCTATAGTGAAAAAGGAAATATCCTCAGATAGAAACTAGAAAGAAGTTCTGAGAAACTGCTCTGTGATGTGTGAATTCATCACACAGAGTTACACAGTTCTTTTCATGCAGCAGTTTGCTAACACTGTTCTCATGGAAAATGCAATAGGATATTTAGGAGCACATTGAAGCCTACGGTGACAAAAGACATATACTCAAATAAAAACCAAAAAGATGCCTTCCTAGAAACTGCTTTGTGATGTGTGAATACATCTCACAGAGTTACAATATTATTTTCATTCAGCAGTCTACTAACACTGTTTGCTTGGAATCCATAAAGGGATATTTTGCGTGCATTGAACATTATGGTGACAAAGGTAATATCCTCAGAAAAAAAATTTGGAAGGAATGTTTCTGAGAAACTGCTTTGTGATGTGTGAATTCATCTCACATTGTTACACCACTCTTTCATGGAGCCGTTTGCTAGCACCATTTTTGTGGAATCTGAGAATTGATATTTTGTATGGTTTTGAAGCCTATGGTGACAAAGGAAAGATCCTCAGAGTACACTAGAAAGAAGATTTCTGAGAAACTGCTTTGTGATATGTGATTTCATCTTATAGAGTTACACCATTCTTTCATGGAGGAGTTTGCTAGCACTGTTTTTGTGGAATCTGTGAAGGAATATTTGGATCGCTTTGAAGTCTATGGTGAAAAAAGAAATATCCTCAGATAAAAACTGGAGAGAAGCCTTCTCAGAAACTGCTTTGTGGTGTATGAATTCATCTCACAGTGTTACACCACTGCTTTCACTGAAGATTTTGCTATCACTGTTTTCACAGAATCTGCAATGAGATATAAGGGAGTGCATTGAGACCTGAAATATCCTCAGATAAAAACAATAAAGAAGCTTTTGAGAAACTGCTTTGTGATGGGGGAATTGATCTCACAGAGTTACAATACTATTTTGTGGAGCCATTTGAGAGTACTGTTTTTGTGGAATCTAAGAAGTGATATCTGGATCGCTATAAAGACTATACGGACAAAGGAAATATCCTCAGATGAAAATCAGAAAGAAGCTTTCTGAGAAACTGCTTTGTGGTGTGTGAATTCATCTCACAGAGTTACACCACTATTTCATGCAGCCGTTGGCTAGCACTTTTTTTTGTGGAATCTGAGAACTGATATTTCGGATCGCTTTGAAGACTATACAGACAAAGAAAATATCCTCAGATAAAAACCATAATAAAGCTTTCTGAGAAACTGATTCGTGATGTGTGAATTCATTTCACAGAGTTACACCATTCTTTCATGGAGGAGTTTGTTAGCACTGTTTTTGTGGAATCTCAGAAGTGATATTTTGGATATCATTGAATCCCAAGGTGAAAAATGAAATAATCTCAGATAAAAACTGGAGAGAAACCTTCTCAGAACTGATTTGTTGTGGGTGAATTCAGCTCACAGAGTTACACCATTGCTTTCACTAAGAAGCTGGCTAACAGTGTTTTCACAGAATCTGCAATTAGACACCCGGGGGCGCTTTATGTGAAATATCCTGAGATAGTAACAAGAAAGAAGCTTTCTGAGAAACTGCTTTGTGATGTGTGAATTCATCTCACACAGTTACACCACTATTTCATGGAGCCGATTGTTAGCACTGTTTTTGTGGAATCTCACAAGTGATATTTCGGAAGGTTTTGAAGACTACACGGACAAAGGAAATATCCTCAGATGAAAACCAGAATGAAGTTTTCTGAGAAATTGCTCTGTGATGTGTGAATTCATCTCAAAGAGTTACACCCCTCTTCCATGGAGGAGTTTGCTAGTACAGTTTTTGTGGAATCTGAGGAGTAATATTTAGGATCACTTTGAAGCCTATGGGGCCAAAGGAAATATCCTCAGATAAAAACCAGAAAGAAGCTCTCTGAGAAACCACTTTGTGATCTGTGAATACATCTCACATTGTTACATCACTATTTCAAGGAGCCGTTTGCTAGCCCTGTTACTGTGGAATTGGAGAATTGATATTTTGTATCTCTTTGAAGCCTATGGTGACAAAGGAAAGATCCTTAGAATAAATCAGAAAGAAGCTTTCTGAGAAGCTGCTTTGTGATGTGTGAATTCATCTCAAAGAGTTACAAAATTATTTCATGCAGCAGTTGGCTAGCACTGTGTTTGTGAAATCTGAGAAGTGATATTTTGGATCGGTATGAAGACGATATGGACAATGGAAATATCCTCAGATAAAAACCAGAAAGAAGCTTTCTGAGAAACTGCTTTGTGTTGTGTGAATTCATCTCACAGAGTTACACCACTATTTTGTGGAGGAATTTGCCAGCACTGTTTTTGTGGAATCTGAGAACTGATATTTCAGATCGCTTTGAAGACTATATGGACAAAGGAAATATCCTCAGATAAAGACCAGAATGAGGCTTGCTGAGAAACTGCTTTCTGTTGTCTGACTACATCTCACAGTTACAATGTTATTTTCATTGAGCAGTCTCCTAACACTGTTTTCTTGGAATCCATAAAGGGATATTTTGCAGTGCATTGAAGCTTATGGTGACAAAGGAAATATCCTCAGAGAAAAACTAAAAAGAAGGTTTCTGAGAAACTGCTTTCTGATGTGTGAATTCATCTCACAGAGTTGTGTGAATTCATCTCACTTTCTGTTCATGAAGCAGTTTACTAACAGAGTTTTCATGGAATCTGCAAAGTTATATTTGGGAGTGCATTGAAGCCTATGGTGAAAAAGGAAATATCCTCAGATAAAAACAAAGAGAAGCCTTCTGAGAAACTGCTTTCTTGGAATCCATAAAGGGATATTTTGCAGCATATTAAAGCTTATGGTGACAAAGGAATTATCCTCAGAGAAAAACTAGAAAGACGGTTGCTGAGAAACTGCTTTCTGATGTGTGAATTCATCTCACAGAGTTACACATTCCTTTCATGGAGCAGTCTGTTGCCACTGTTTTTGGGGAATCTGTGAGGGAATATTTTGGATCTCATTGAAGCCTATGCTGACAGAGGAAATATCCTCAAATAAAAACTGGAAAGAAGCTTTGGGAGAATCTTCTTTGTGATGTGTGAATTCATCTCACAGAGGTACACCTTTCTCTTCATGAAGCAGTTTGATAACATTGTTTTCCTGGAATCTTCAAGTGATATTATGGAGCACATTGAGGCCTATGATGAAAAAGGAGGTATCCTCAGATAAAAGTTAGAAAAAAGCTTTCTGAGAAACTCCATTATGATGTGTGAATGCATTTCACCAAGATACATTTTTCTTTTCATTGAGCGGTTTGCTAACACTGTTTTCTTTTCTTTTTCCTGTTTCTTTTTTTTATTATTATTATACTTTAAGTTCTAGGGTATATGTGGATAATGTGCAGGTTTGTTACATATGTATACTTGTGCCATGTTGGCGTGCTGCACCCATCAACTCGTCAACACCCATCAACTCGTCATTTACATCAGGTATAACTCCCAATGCAATCCCTCCCCCCTCCCCCCTCCCCATGACAGGCCCCGGTGTATGATGTTCCCCTTCCTGAGTCCAAGTGATCTCATTGTTCAGTTCCCACCTATGAGTGAGAAAATGCAGTGCTAACACTGTTTTCTTGGAACCTGCAATGGGATATTTCTAAGCGCAATGAAGGTTATGGTGACAAAGGAAATATCCTCAGATAAACACTAGAAATCTTTCTGAGAAACTGCTTTGTGTTGGGTTAATTCATCTCAGAGAGTTACACCGTTCTTTTCATTGAGCAATCTGCTGACACTGTTTTCCTGGAATCTGCGTTAGGATATTTGTTAGCTCATTGAGGCCTACGGTGACAAGGAAATATCCTCAGATATAAACTAGAATGAAGCTTTCTGAGAAATTGCGTTGTGATGTGTGAATTCATCACACAGAATTACACCATTCCTTTCATACAGCAGTTTGCTAACTCGTTTTCATGGAAAATGCAATAGGATGTGTGGGAGCTCATTGAAGCCTATGGTGACAAGGAAATATCCTCAGATAAAAACCAAAAAGAGACCTTCTAAGAAACAGCTTTGTGATGTGTAAATACATCTCACAGAATTACAATGTTATTTTCATCGAGCAGTCTGCGACCACTGTTTTCTTGGAATCTGTAAGGGGATATTTTGCAGCGCATTGAAGCTTATTGTGACAAAGGAAATATCGTCAGAGAAAAACTAGCAAGAAGGTTTCTGAGAAACTGCTTTCTCCTGTGTGAATTCATCTCACAGAGTTACACTTTCCTTTTGTGGAGCAGTCTGTTAACACTGGTTTTGGGGAATCTGAGAAGGGATATTTTGGATCGCATTGAAGCATATGCTGAAAAAGGAAATATCCTCAAATAAAAACTAGAAAGAAGCTCTCTGAGAAACTTCTTTGCGATGTGTGAACTCATCTCACAGAATTACACCTTTCTCTTCAAGAAGCAGTTTGCCAACACTGTTTTCATGGAATTCACGAAGTGATACTTCGGAGCGCATTGAGGCCTGTGGTGAAAAAGGAAATATCTTCATATAAAAACTAGAAAGATAACTTCTGAGAAACTGCATTGTGATGGATGAATGCATCTCAAAGAGTTACACTTTTCTTTCCATTGAGTAGTTTGCTAACAGTGTTTTCTTGGAATCTGCAATGGGATATTTCATAGCACAATGAAGCTTATAGTGACAAAAGAAATATCGCCTGATGAAAACTACAAAGAAACTTTTTGAGAAACTGACTTGTGATGGGTTAATTCATCTAACAGAGTTACACTATTCTTTTCATTGTAAAGTCTCCTAACACTGTTTTCCTGGAATCTGCGTTAGGTCGTTTGGGAGCACATTGAGGTCTACGGTGGCAAGGAAATATCCTCAGATAAAATCCGGAAAGAAGTTTTCTGAGAAACGTCTTTGGGATGTGTGAATTCCTCACACAGAGTTACACCACTATTTTCATACAGCAGTTTGCTAACACTGTTTTCATGGAAAATGAAATATTATGTTTGGGAGTGCATTGAAGTCTATGGTGACAAGGAAATATCCTCAGATAAAAACCGAAAAGAAGCCTTCTGATATACTCCTTTGTGATGTATGAATACATCTCACAGAGTTACAATGTTATTTTCTTTGAGCAGCCTGCTAAAACTATTTTCTTGGAATCCGTAAAGGGATATTTCCCAGTGCATTGAAGCTTATGGTGACAAAGGAAATATGCTCAGAGAAAAACTAGAAAGAAGGTTTCTGAGAAGCCCTTTTGTGATGTGTGAATTCATCTCACAGAGTTACACGTTGCTTTCTTGGAGCAGTGTGTTAACACTGCTTTTGGGGAATCTGAGAAGGGATATTTTGGATTGCATTGAAGCCTGTGCTGACAAAGGAAATATCCTCAAATAAAAACTAGAAAGAAACATTCTGAGAAACTTCTTTGTGATGTGTGAATTCATCTCACAGAGTTACACCTTTCTCTTTGTGAAGCAGTTTGCCAACACTGTTTTCGTGGAATCTGTCAAATGATATTTTGCAGTACCTTGAGGCCTATACTGAAAAAGGAAACATCTTCTGATAAAAACTAGAGAGAAGTTTTCTGAGGAACTGCTTTGTGATGGGTTAGTTCATCGTAAAGAGTTATACCGTTCTTTTCTTTCTTTCTTTCTTTCTTTCTTTCTTTCTTTCTTTCTTTCTTTCTTTCTTTCTTTCTTTCTTTCTTTCCTTCTTTCTTTCTTTCTTTCTTTCTTTTTTATTATTATTATACTTTAAGTTCTAGGGTACATGTGCATAATGTGCAGGTTTGTTACATATGTATACTTGTGCCATGTTGGCGTGCTGCACTCATCAACTCGTCAGCACACATCAACTCGTCATTTACATCAGGTATAACTCCCAATGCAATCCCTACCCCCTCCCCCCTCCCCATGATAGGCCCCGGTGTGTGATGTTCCCCTTCCTGAGTCCAAGTGATCTCATTGTTCAGTTCCCACCTATGAGTGAGAATATGTGGTGTTTGGTTTTCTGTTCTTGTGATAGTTTGCTAAGAATGATGGATTCCAGCTGCATCCATGTCCCTACAAAGGACACAAACTCATCCTTTTTTATGGCTGCATAGTATTCCAAGGTGTATATGTGCCACATTTTCTTAATCCAGTCTGTCACTGATGGACATTTGGGTGGATTCCAAGTCTTCGCTATTGTGAATAGTGCCGCAATAAACATACGTGTGCATGTGTCTTTATAGCAGCATGATTTATAATCCTTTGGGTATATATCCAGTAATGGGATGGCTGGGTCATAAGGTATATCTAGTTCTAGATCCTTGAGGAATCGCCATACTGTTTTCCATAATGGTTGAACTAGTTTACAATCCCACCAACAGTGTAAAAGTGTTCCTATTTCTCACATCCACTCCAGCACCTGTTGTTTCCTGACTTTCTAATGATCGCCATTCTAACTGGTGTGAGATGGTATCTCATTGTGGTTTTGATTTGCATTTCTCTGATGGCCAGTGATGATGAGCATTTTTTCATGTGTCTGTTGGCTGTATGAATGTCTTCTTTTGAGAAATGTCTGTTCATATCCTTTGCCCACTTTGTGATGGGGTTATTTGTTTTTTCTTATAAATTTGTTTGAGTTCTTTGCAGATTCTGGATATTAGTCCTTTGTCACATGAGTAGACTGCAAAAATTTTCTCCCATTCTGTAGGTTGCCTGTTCACTCTGATTGCAGTTTCTTTTGCTGTGCAGAAGCTCTTTAGTTTAATGAGATCCTATTTGTCAATTTTGGCTTTTGTTGCCGTTGCTTTTGGTGTTTTAGACATGAATTCTTTGCCCATGCCTATGTCCTGAATAGTACTACCTAGGTTTTCCTCTAGGGTTTCTATGGTATTAGGTCTAACATTTAAGTCTCTAATCCATCTTGAATTAATT